>NC_136519.1:51977703-52072703 GCF_053919585.1 Euprymna scolopes | reverse complement strand
CAAATATCCGCATCGTTAATTATTGAATTTCTATGATAAAAGAATATACATCATCTAGATTGCTTTTAAGCCAAAGGAAATTAATTAATGCGGCCCTCACGGGAGAAGGAGAATTGGCTTTTGTTGAATCAGTGTCTGATTTAAACGCGTTTTACTTTGGGTGTCATTTTATTCTATTTTTTTTTTAGTTCCAAGGTTTGAGTGGGTGTGTCAGAATGGGCCAGTCTAATGCCAAGTATGCTTACACGAGTAGACTAATAGCATATTTTTAGCTAGATGTTGTGGTCTGAGGAAAGCCCGTTAGATATAAATAGAACCTCAATTTCTACGTGTGACATGACACTACAGTCACGAGATACAACAAATGATAAAACAGACACTCTAAGCTTTTTTGCAAAAAGTTAGGGTTCCGGTACTGTTAGTCGCAAATAACAGTCAGTCAAACCGTCCTACTGTTTTATAAAAAGGACCCTGCTTACAGTTATAGCTAGTGCATATAGATAGATTTGAGCAATTAGGCCTTATTATTTTAGTTGCAAAGTTATTTGAGTTCAAACCCTGTCGTAAACACTCGGTTACACATGCCTTAATTGTCATCAAATTGTGAGATCTCGGGACCAGATGCGTGAAAACGAGAGTTGGCGAGATTTGTGGCGAGATTCACGTCCAGGGAGTGAGATTTGGTAAAAAAGAGATAGTCGGTTTCAGGTTAGCGACAAGGAAAGGTGTTAGTTTTTTACTGGGTCGAGAAAAATTACATCGCGTTTGAAATGTAGGAAAATCTGAGATACTAACCTCTAAGGATGAGGAATAAGCGGGAAAGTGACGATGTGTTTTCAAGCTGATTCCTGGAAAAATACCTTACGCAACCTTATATAACAAAAAAAAACTCTACTCAACCTTATATAACCAAAACATCCTCCTCTACCTAATATAACAAAAATGCCCTACTCAACCTAATATAACAACAAACCCTTCTCAAGCTTATATAACAAAACATCCTACTAAACCTTATATGAGAAAAAAACCTACTCAAACTTATATAACAAAAAACCCTACCCAACCTAATACAACAAAAAACTTTACCTATTATAACATAATATCTCACTCTACCTTATATAACAAAAACACCTTACTCAATCTTATATAACAAAAACCTTACTCAACCTGTTATAAAATAACATCTTACTCTAACTTATATAACAAAAAAACCTACTCAACCTTATATAAAAGAACTTTACTCAACCTCATATAACAAACAGCCCTACTAAACCTTATATATCAAAAAATACCAAGAAGACGGTGCTCCTTATTCTCTGTATGAAATGATTTTTTACTGAAAAAATCGATAGCAAGATCGACATTGCTGCCGCAACCTAACTCTAGAACACACGGCCACGAAAAGAAAACATATAGTACGATAACTTATCGCGAAACCCAGAAGTGTAGATGCGTCGTAAATTGAATCAGAGTAAGTAATCAACTTGATAGTTTTATATATTCACTACGGCCGGTAGTTTAACACGCGCCTGTAAGCGCATATAATTGTAACATCCAAGTTTATAATTTGTTTACAATATACACCCACTGACAGCGAGTAAAACACAACACAGCTGACCCATAAAATAATATATTGTTTTTATTTCACACTGACAACCAGTTTTAAAATTAATGTTATGACTGATGTTTTGACATCAGTGAAGGCGTGTGGAATTGGTGTAGATATTACCGGTTAAGAACATGTGTCAGCTTGTTCTTCGTCTTGACCGACTAACCTGTTTCTGTTTTTGATGATTTATATCAATATTCTTTTCTCCGTGGAATAGTAAACATTCTTTTAAATCCTTTGACCGATATTCTCTCATATATTTCTGGGTCAAATTATGCATTCCAATAGACACTGGTGGAAAGTTTCGCATTCCTCACATGAAATCAATTTGCATGTGTGCAAGCCATTGAATGCACCTTTTCCCGGGGTCATTTGCCAATCCAACAATATAACATACTTAAAAGAGTAAATAAATATCGATTAAAAAAAACTATAAACATATTTAAACAGGAGCAAGGTATTATTTATTTGTTTGCGAACTATTATCCTCATCTTTTATGGTTGTTGTTTAGGGACGTTTGACCAACTATTCTCCTGGCCTTCGCCAGATTGTTAAACGCGACTGATAGAAATGCTAACTCTTCAACTGCATCTTCAGTAATTACTGCCTTCCATAGTTGTTGTCATCTTACCACGTTTGGACCAACTAATCCTCTGCCCGACTTTGTGTAGGATTGAAACCGCTATAAAACAGCCGAAACGTCATTAAGCAACAACTATTAATATTAAGGATAATAAATAAATGAAGAAATATACAAATTACTCATTTTCAAATAATTCCAATAATTAAATCAGGTAAAGAAAGATTAATTTTACTTCTAAATTTAATCCTACTGTACAGAGACTGTTTTTTTTAGATTCGAGTTATAGTAAATATATAACTATACTAGACTAACCGTGGCCCGTTGGTTCAGTATGTAAGATTAGCTACGGAATTAATGTATGAGCGTGACACTTGTGATGTAAAGAAAATAGTTTTTGTGACATAACAGAAACATTTCTATGAAAGTATATTAAAAGGAAAAAAAGAATATAGATAGATTTCTATGAGTCGTTCTGTTTATAATTGTTTATTTAAAAAAAAAATAAAAAAACAACTTACAGCCATTGAATTATACGTGATTTTCCATACTTATAAGTAAATGTGCACTGAAGATATACCATAACACTTAAAGTTAAATTAATTTTTTATATATCTTTTAATTAAACGCGAGAAAAAAACCAATTGGAACGCTGAAAACATACACAGTAAAACAATACGTTTTATTGTTGCGTTGATTATTTATTTTTTAACGCAATCAAAAAAATATTTTCGGGGTTATTTATTAATGTTGGTAGTGTAGAAGAAAATGTATGAATTTTTTTTAAGAAAGGTGTATAAAAACATGGAGAATAAAGTAAAAAATAAGGCTGTGGGTAAATCGTCTTTGTAAAATGCTCTTCTGGTTGTCAACGGATTAAAGTTGATTTATTTGTAAGAAAATTGCGTAAAAATAACTTAAAAAGGCAGAAAGTAGCAAGTGCCTTTTTATTTTATTCAAATTAAAACAATGTTTCTATATGAACTGTCATTCTTGACGCCATTCTCGCGTTACCTACGCACAGTTCAAACATTTCAAAATACAACTGTCGGATACAACGCGCAGCTCCGTACAAATATACATCTTTCTCAAACTTTACAACATGGCAAGGTAGAAGAAAACGAAAAAAAAATAAAAACAACACACTGAAGATGGAGTATACCTCTGAAATACATTTGTGATAAACTCTACGTATTATTTGTAATCACGTTTTGCGTTTGCTCACCATACCTTGAAGTTTTTTTATTCAATAAATTTAAGCTAAGGGTGTCCGTTTGTTCGAACCTGCGTTTTTTTTTGTTTAATTATTCGAGTCCACCACTCCCGAAAATATTTTTAAAAAACATCATGGTCGATATTTCATTTGTCACTAATTTCATCATTTTGCCCTCCAAACGGTTATAAGTGCACCGTAAACAAAATTAGATTAACAAAATGGAGGTAGTGTGACGAAATCTGACAACGAATTTGAATACAGTTTTTAGCTGACAAATGTGCACGTAAATTACTGACATCTCCAATTACTCTCAACCAATTATATTAGTAATATAAAACAATAAAAATAACTAATTTAGCATAATTTATTACGTGACTTGTATTCTGTTAAATTCTAAAATTTGCTATCATCACTTCGCAAATCACAGTATTTTTCCATTGTTGTATTTTATCTCCATCCGAAAAAAACAATATAAATGTTTTAACCCTTCCCCTACACACATACACATATAATGATATTATTTTCTTGCATTATAAACAACCGAGTGTCAGATCAATGCGTGAGAAAACTCCTATTTGAGATGTTGAAAAAGTTGCAAAGAAATGTGAATGCAAAATTTACAAGAAAATTTACTCTGAATGCTCCAGAATAGAAATAGCATATACCAATGAAAAGTACTAAATATCTAGTGAACGCTATTTAATCGAAAAGTTCTTTTTTCTAAAGCTTATTAAAATCTATTAAAATTCGTTATTTCTTAACAACTTTTGATTTTACCAGAAAGATAAAACCCCGAAGTTTATGTTGAAAGCAGAATCATATAATACGTTTCTATAATTTCCAATAGAATTTTAAGTTTTAAAGTTTTCCAAAAATAGTTTTAAAACTTTTTAAGATTTTCGAATCAATTAAACTAATTTTGTTATGTCCAAATAAAAGTTTCCTTGATTAGCTATTAGAATATATAAAAATATTAGGATATTATATTTAAATAAATTCAAATAATTCAATTATTTAGGGAGATTTCGCACATTTTAGGAACCAAGTGCTTACGGCTACAATCTTGATGTTCAAGAATGAAAACCCAGACGAGTCTTAATATTTATTTAAGGATTTTTTATGAATTTTAAGGTTACAAGACAGGCAAATACATTTTCTTCTAAATAATGGAGTTTAATTGATTACAAAACCGCTATTTATGGTGAAATAACTTATTTTCAGCTTTATAATTTTTCCTTCATAATAATTGATCATTTAAATTTTTTATAATACTTGTTACAAGTAAAGAACCACTTTTTCTATTTTCACATCAAACATAAATTTTTAGCATTATATTTCTCAGTTTTTATATCACTTTTAGTTAGTTTTTGATTTTATGATTAAAACAATTTTTCTTTATTATTTTCTAATTAATAATAACCAATGAGCAACACTCTTCTTCCATAAAATAGATCATACTGTATTTTTCCCAATTCTTTATTGTATAAATCAACTTGAAAAAGACATTCATTAGAATTAAGTGGCCCTGCAACTTGTTGGGCTGTCACAATCATCATCTACGGAAATCCATGTCTTGATTGTTAATTTACAAAAAGGTAAAAAAAGAACTTTTGTTAACCGTTACGAGCTACTGTATGTTGAAAACCCTTTAATGCGCAGATAAAATAATTACTTATAATTTTCACACCTTGTTTAAAAAAAAATTTGTTGGTGTCGGTTTTTTAAAGCACTCTTTATGTACTGGTACATGGAAATTTCACACATCCTAAAATAAGAGTTATAATCTATTTTTAAAGGTTTAAAATATGATTATTTTCGCGTTTTCGTAAAAAAATATTATAATCACCTGAAAGATAATAATTATTGATAACATATTCAATGAATCTCACACTTCAAAACACAAAATTTAAAAAAAAAATAAACACATGTAAAGTTCGGATTTAAGAAAAGTGACCCCCCTGTAAAAAAGTTCGGATTTAAAAAAAGGTACCCCCCCCTGTAGAAAAGTTCCTAGTTGAAGGGGACGATATTAATGTTTTTATCCAATTTTTCGATATTTGTCATATGAAAGCTTTAAAACGATACTGATCTTGATAAAATCCGTCGCCTCTATTGAAATTTAAAGCAGACATGCAAACAGACATACATACATTTATATATTAGTAACTAAAAATTTTCGACCCAAACTGATGAAATAGCTTGCCTTATCTCTGAATACCCTTTATGTAAAAATTCAAATATTTAGACCAGAAATTGTCTGAGTAATTTGGAAGAGACAGCAGAGGTAATTTATTTTTAACTTTGACACCTATTATGACCCCTTAAAATTAATAGTGTTGGGCTCAAATCAAGTTATTAAGTTAGATCCATGTCCAAGGAACCTATATCTAAAATTTCCAGAGCGTGGACCCAAAATTATCGGAGGAGTTTGGTAGAGTTCTCAAAGGTCAAATCGTTGAACTTTGACCGCTTAATCTCCCAATTCCTGGCCAAAAAAAACGATCACATCGATTTTCCCAAATCTCAGTACCCTGGATATCAAATTTCAAGTCTGTAGATTAATATATATATATATATATATATATATATATATATATATATATATATATATACATTATTTTTAGAGAGAATTAAACACGTAGTCTAGAGTGCAGAGTTTATTTTAATGTACTAGTTAATGTATTAATACTATTAAAGGAAACAGTGCCCATACTACTGTAGATATATAAGCTCAATAGGTTATATATGCTAGAGCTATTTTAATATTGAGTAAAATGATTCATAATTTTGAATTAAAAATCAATTTCAAAAGGAACAAACAAACAAAATCAACTAGATTGTAGAGCGTTTCGGAAACAATGCTCATTTTATTTAAATTGACAATAAGTACTGAAAATAATTTGACAACATTTTCCTCATCAGAAAAATATGGGAGGAGGAATCAGATAAAGGCAACAAAATAAAACTAGCATTTTAGTCGTGTGTAAGACAGATACACTGCTGATCAAAAGTTAAAGATGACTTAAAAATATTTAAAAATAAATATTTTTTTTAAGGATAGATTTTAAACGCGTCCGAATTAAGGTTACAAATACTGCAATCTGAAAGGTTACGGAAACTAAAAGGTACATTCTAAAAATTTTATTTAACAATTTGCAATTTAATTAAATTAGTCTTTTTACACATGATCAAACTGATAAAACCAAGGGAATAAATCGTTAGATTTATGGTAATTCTAATGTTTTTAATTCAGTTAGAGATTAGCAATCACCGTGTAAAGGTGTTAGCATGCCTAAAGCAAGAAAACCAACCGAAGTTGAGCGCTCTTGAATTCTGGGATTCCATAAGCAAGTTTTGTCTCAGCGAACGATAGCAGCTAAAGTAAACCGCAGAAAAATTGTTATTTGCAAAATGCTTTGGTAGCCGGGGTAGGAGAATCAGACGGGTTGTTATGAATGGCAGTAGACGTTCTTCTTGTCAAATTAAGAGTGGTAAAGATGCTGAATGATTCCAATAACCATCAAACGACACTTACAACAAAAAAGGCATGGTTAATAAAAAGCGTAAACAAAATCCTCGATTGCTTCCACGTCACAAAGTGGACCGCTTAAGATTTGAACGCCATAGAGTGGAGGGTCCATAATGGTATGGAGTGCTTTTCTCACAAAAGCACGATAGAGCTGCAGGTTGTGCAGGGTCGTCAGACAGCAGCTGGTTATGTTAGCATACTAGAAAAACCATCTTCGATGATGGAGGTTATCGTTTGTGTAGGGATGGATGGATATTTCAACAGGATACTGCTGCAATCCACACTGCAAGACGAACCTTGAGCTTTCTACAAAAAAACGGACTCCATCTCTTGAGACATCCTGCATGCTCACCAGACTTCAACGAAACTCAAAATGTTTGGGGATGGATGACAAGAGAGGTTTATCGAAATGGCAAACAATATTAAACAAAAAAATTAACTTCGTGACACCGTCTTCAGAAACTGGAGCAGGAAACCCCACACCTTAATGAAAACCCTTATTTCTAAAACGCCCCGGATAATTTTTGAAGTCATCAAAAGCACTTGAGGTAGAACTCATTATTAAGTTTGATTGTTGAATGTTTTCATACGCTTTTTATACACTTTTTAAACAATTTAACAGAATTTTTGTCTCTAGTATTATAATTTTGATCATGTGTAAAAAGTCTAATTTAATAAAAATGTATATTTTTAAAATACATCTTTGGAATGTAGCTTTTTGTTTCCATAACCTTTTAGATTGTAGTATTGGTATCCTTAAGTCGGAAGAATTTAAAATCTATCCTTTTTTAATAGTTTTTTAAGTGGTCTTAAATTTTTGATTAGCAGTGTTTTCCTTTTTCATCTCCATTAAAAAATCTGTTTCAATTTGTGTCAGTGTATCCTTTGGCATGTTGTTATATTTTTTTATATATAAGAACTTGTCAAAAGATAGACTGATTAATATTGAAACAGATTTTATAATGGAGATAAAAAGGAATATCTGCCTTAAACACGAGTAAAATGCTAGTTTTATTTTGGTGTCTTAAACTGCCCCCCCATTTTCCCTGATGAGGAGACTTTGTTTTCAAACGACGAAATTTTGTACAATTTATTGTCAATATTTATTATCAATTTAAATAAAATAATCATCGCTTCTGAAACGATCGTACAATCTAGTGTATTTTGTTTGTTTTTCTTTTGAAATTGATTTTTAATTCAAAATTATGAATCGCTTTACTAATATATATATATATATATATATATATATATATATATATATATATATATATATATATACAATTTAAGCCTGGTGTTGCCCGAGTGTTTGGAGGTGTATGTTAAGCAAAAAAAAAAAAGCTGCCATGTTTTTTTTAATTTGACCCCTATTATGACCCCTTAGCATTTATTGTTTTGGGCTCAAATCAAGTTAATAAGTTAGATCCATGTCCACAGAACATATATCTAAAATTTCAAGTGTTTAGAGCCAAAAATGTCGGAGGAGTTTGGTAGAGATCTCAATGGTCAAATCTTTTATTTTGACCCCTTAACAGCCAAATTTCTGTCCGAAAACGGATTACAAAGATTTTCCGAATTCTCAGTTTCGAGCTTTAAATTAAGCATTGAGAGAGTTATTGCGTAGGGAAATGTACACAGACATACACACAGACACATAGACACTTTCACTTTTATAGATATATAGTAAAAGTTTGCACGTCGTAAAATGCGACTAAATATATGAAATCCTCTATTGATTAGTATATTGTACCCGATACATAGTAATGGCTCCCAGCGTTGCCCGATTGTAAAATGTGCTTAAATACCATATTTTAATTCATGCATATTATTAATTATTATAAAGTCAATTCTATATCGATTCTTACATTGCACCCAATATATAGTAATATGTCAAGAGAAAAACCTAATTTGTGTACTATCAGCTATAATCAAAACCAAAATATTGATTGATCCATCCTAAGTCACTACCTTTGGGGCTATCAACAGATGGCTAAGAAAGCGTTAAAAATTAAGCGAATTTAACGTATAAATTTATATGTGTGCATACGTAGATGAACACGTTTAGTTGATTTACTCTTCCCATGGTTTTTTAAAAAGGAGTCAGAAGTTATTAAGGCCTTGAGACCAGGCGAGATAAGGGTACATTAGTTAATGGGAAATATAGTAATCCTTCATAGTTGAAATTTTGTAAATTGTTCATGTTGGACTTGAAGATTACCACATGGTAGTAAATTGGAATACAGGACAACGGAATAGAGTTCCACATGCGCGCATTTCTAAGAGAGAAGCTTTGTTCATGAAATCTAAGTTTAGGTTTAGGCACATATAAATGGTGGGGGAAATTATTGACAGTGGATCCAGCTAGACGAGTGTTTTTTGTGAACGTAAGGCAATGAGGAACAATAGATTGGAACTCAGCCGAGCACTTACCATGAAAATAACGTCTCTTCTATGGGAAAGAGATTGCAGGGAAGATAAAAGAGCATCCCCCACTAAACTACGAATCTATGTTGAACTCTGTCAGGGCAGGAAAAGTTCTTTCTAGCAGGTCTTGCCAATATGTGGCAATAGTACTTCATCGTATGCTTGTATATAGGTAGAGATTGGAATCAGTAGTGAGATACCTACGGGAGCGATAGAACGATCCCACCATTTTTTCCAACAGCCTTGGCAACGGATTTGATGTGCATGTTCCATCTCAAATAAAGAGTAAAGTTAAGACCCAAAAGCTTGTCAAAACATGGAGTTTCCCCAAGACGATTGCCATGTATTTTAATTCATACCAGATCAGGATAAGAGCGTTGATGATGTAAAGATAGAAGCTTGGTGTAAGATGAATTGAACTTAACCACCCAACTTTTTTCCCATTTTACCAGGTGATCAAGATCAGAGGAGAGAAAATCAGAGTGAACTCGGTCGTTCACTGCCTTTGAAGTTTTGGTAGTGTCGCCAGCATGTCCACGAATGATGTTGGGATGTTATTTAGGGAATCATTGATGTAGATCAGGAATAGAGTGGTTCATTTTTTTCCATTTTGACTGTTTAGCAACTGTTTTTACCGGCTATAAACTAATCGAATTTGATTCACATCGTCCAAGATACTACCCCCGTGCTAATAAATACAGTAGATAATACGGATTTTCCATGTACATATGAAATCACACAACCAATTAGAATGGTTTGCACGTATTGATCCGTGCTGAAATAATAACGTTATTATTTAGAAAGCATATTGTTACCATGGGGACAGGAGGGTGTTGTGTACCTATTCTGTACTTTCACCTAACAATTTAATAAAAACAGATATCGTACAACTTTAATTAAACTTGAAAATACTATTTAGAAAATAGCGCGGATCAATAAGTGCACTTGCACCAAATTAAATTCCACTATTTTTTGATATGAGAAAAAACAGCGACGACATTGAAATCAAATCTCGGTTTGACAACCGTCGCCATTCTGTGACACATTAAAGGTTTTCATCTATTTTTGTTTATCGCTACAAGTGTTGATGCCCTAATTTTCCTGTTAATAACTACCTATTACTATAATCTCCGGCAAAAAAAAAAATGGCCAATATAAAAAAGAAACATAACTAAATAATCGGAAAGTGCAAATTCTTTTTTTTTTTCAAAGAAAAAAAGGAACACACCTTTCAACGCGCTGCATACAACATTGTAGTCTGTGCGTTTTTCACGCTGAGGTACCTCACTTGTGTACGTCATTCACGCTCGCTTTACGTTCAGTGAGATAACGTTGTCACACACTTTATTGTCTTTTGCTTGATCTATATCAAGCAGTTAGCGAGTATTCATACAACTACACGGCAATCCTGCCGATAGAAATATATAGCTAGATAGCTAGATAGCTAGCTAGATAGATAAAGTAAGAGAGAGTGTTTTCTTGGCTTTGAAATCATGACAAGTTTTAGTTAAATGTACATGTTAAATCGTGTTTCTGTTTAGATTCGATGTTGCTTAGCGAAAATCCGATAAAGAGTTATAACACAAAAAAGGCGATTAAACCAATCAAAACAATGGCACTTGAGGAAACGGAAACGAAAAGACACTGATTATATTTGGAATTTGAGCTCGACGTTCAAAATCTGCATAAGTACCGTGTTATACAGAGTGACCCATAAAAAGCGGGACCCAGCTCTAATTAGGCCCTGTTTCTTACTGTTTTGTCCGAATGAAATGAAACTTTGGTCATAACTAGCGTATTATATTGAAAGCATCTCATCAAAACACTTTTTTTCTTTTTTTTCTCCGTTCTACAGCATATGTTCTAGATGGCCTATTTTTTTTTGGGGGGGGGTCACCCTGTATAAAATATTTCTGATTATAGATGAATAAGTTTTATTTTTAAAATACAAGATATTATTTTTATTTAAAACTCTGAACTTTTTGGTTGATTTGTGAAAACAGTTTTGTATTTAAAATAAAAGTAGACTACCCGTGGCCCATTGGGTCAGTATGTTAGATTAGCTATGGGATTAATGTATGAGCGTGACACTTTTGACGTAAAGAAAATAGTTCTTGTGACATAACAGAAACATTTCTATGAAAGTATATTAAAATGAAAAAAGAATATAGATAGATTTCTATGAGTCGTTCTGTTTATAATTGTTTATTTTTGAAAAAAAAAAACTCACAGCCATTGAATTATAAGTGATTTTCTATACTTATAGGTAAAGGTGCACTGAACAGATACCATAATACTTCAAATTAAATTCAAATTTTGATATATTTTTTAATGGAATTATTAGGTGAAAGTACAGAGTAGTTAAAAACACTCTTCTCATGTAAAGAATGGCTTTTTTAATAGAACATAAAAATAAAATGTAACTTTTTTAAAAAATTATTTTAAACAAACATTCATGACCCATTTGATCAATTATTTAATTTATATGTTAATAATAAGGTCAATAAAACTAATTAAGACAATGTGGAAGTGAACGATGTAAAAAAAAAAGCAGAAAGAATTTACAAAATGCTTTATTTGGGTAATTTAAACACGAAAAAAAATTGGGACGCTGAAAACATACACAGTAAAACAATACGTTTTATTGTGTTGATGATTTATTTGTAAAAAAATAACAACATTATTTATGTTGGTAGTGTAAAAGAAAATGCATGAATGTTTTTAAGATATTTGTATGAAAAAATTGAGAATAAATTAAAAAAAAGGGAAGAACGTGGGTAAATCGCCATTGTAAAATGCTCTTAAGGTAAGAAAATGGCGACAGTATAGTTATAATACAGAATATTTGCAAAACATCCCCACCCTTCCCATGTTAAATAATAATTGCTAAATAATAACGCAAATATTTCAGTCCTCAGGTCAAATTCTGCAAAAGTAGCAATTTGTGTTTATTTGTTTATGCTGTTATGGGGTTATTTTTATGTACACATGCGCAACCGGAAGTTATAAACCGGATCTGTAGTTACAACACTCATTAAAAGGTCATTTGAGTTTTATAATTATATAGATTATTTTCTTTTAGTTTTAAACTCTGAACTTAGATTATTCATTTGTTTACTTATGAAAACGTTCGGTTCACGTTCTGTTTGATAGCGGTATCACCCACTTTATTCCCTTTTGCTCGATATGGGGTTAGCAAGTATTCATACAACTAAACGGAAACTCTGCCGATAGAGATATAGATAGATAAATAAATAGATAGATAGAAAAAATGAGAGAGAGAAAGAGAGAGAGCCGACCTCATCACGAACGAGAGTGAGAAGGATAAATAGAGAGAGAGAGTTAGATAGAGAGAGAGAAAAAGAGAAAGAGAAATATATATATATATATATATATATATATATATATATATATAGAGAGAGAGAGAGAGAGAGAGAGATAGAGATAACTTTCGTACTTCTCAACGTCGTAGGTTCACCATGGCCTATTTCGATTTCTTTCATACTGTCGGGATTATTTCACCAACAAGAACGGAGGGGGCTGTAAGAAAAGGCAGTAAGTGCTTGCAACGATATGGTGACGTTGCTTACAAGCAGTCTTTTCTTTCCTTATAAAGGTAACAATTAACGGGTAACGTTTGCCGAACAACAATAACGAGGTAATCAGTCTAAGAGACGCCAACCGACTAGCAAGCTAGGTAACTAGCTTCTTAACTAATCACTAACCCGTAGTGAGACAACTCCTTTTATACATACTAACTATCAGCGGTGAGAATTCCAACGTGATTTCCAACGCGATTAGAATGTCTATTTAACTTAGTAGGAAATAGGCACCCAGTTTCTCCGTAACGGCAAACAGCAGTTCAGTGTCTTTTCCTCCCTCCGTCCCACTCCCGGTAAGTCAAATCAATTTCAATTCTTACACATATTCCCCACAAACAAACAACAAAAAAAGAATTCCTGATTATGGGGAATAAAACAGTTAGTTTAAACCCTTGATAGGCTGGATCTGCCCCTTGTTAAATCTCGAGGATCGCAGTTATTACAGCACCACTGTTCATCTTCTGGTGGTGCTGCTATTAGTCCCACACAGTCGAAATGAAACCAATCATCACTTGTATCACATGTTATCATTGGTCTAGTATATTCTGGTCTGTTACAGGCTGGACAGATCCAAATTATCGTGCTCTCTCTCCTTTGTGAGTCTAGGCTCACATCCTGAGAACTTGATGGTTCCATGTCTGTTGGGTCGGGTCCTTCTGCTCTTGAGAGAATTCTAGAGGAAACAGATGTTTGATGGGGTGCATATCTATAGCCCCATTCCCTTTCTTCACTTTCACCATGCGTACCAAATTATCACTTCCTCGGATTAGTTCGAGGACTTTACCTAGGGACCAAAAAAGCCTAGTCTTCAGAGGACTTTTAATGAATACTATATCTCCTGGTTTTATCTTATCTTCAAAAGAAGAGTCGACTAGATTCAAGGTTCTTTCTCTGAGACTCAATAAGTAGTCTTCGTTCCAAAGTTTCCTATTTTTTTCAGAATGTCTTCCCCAGAACGCAGGGTTTGAATCAAGTCCCTTCGTGCAAGCGGGTCCATGGTTTCCAGATCCTGGTCTTAAACCCTTATTATTATTCCACGACCAACATTGGCGTTCATGAGAGAGTTTGAAGTTAAAATGTCCAGCACAGAGTCATCAGAGCTTACATAGTTATAGGCTGTTTACTGCTATTTGAAGTCCGGCAAAATGGTTAGTAGACAAAAATAGTCTAATTTTCATCTTCCTATATCTTTATATGGTCTTGATATATTTCTCCCAGTTGCAACCGTACCAAGGAGAAAACAGTGGAATACTACAACGTTTAAGGTCGTATGAGTTGAACCGTTCTTTAAATTCATCTGCTACTATCCCTTTGTTTATAATTCTAGCAGCAGCAATAAATGCACGGGCATTATCCGAGTAAAGGTGAGTGGGGATTCCATTCACGTTCGTAAATCTGACAAAGGCCTGTGTGAACGATTTTACAGACATATCATGCACTAGTTCTAAATGCACTGCCCTAATGCTCATGCATGTAAAAAGGACAATGTACATTTTATAGTCGCCATCTTTTCCTTTAACATAAATATGACTGGTAAAATCCACACGAGTATGTAAAAAGGGGTTGGAAAAATTCACACGCAGAGTCGGTAGGTTGGTTGGATTAGATGTTGAGAAGGAAACAGTGTTAAACCATTTACACTTGGCACAAGTATTAACCACATTCTTAATAGCCTGCCTGGCTTGTGGTATCCAGTAACCTGCTAATCTCACCTCATTTAATGTTGTGGCCAAGCCTAAATGTTGACTTCTTTGGTGGCACGCCCGAATAATCAATTCTGTCAGACGATGATTTTTTTCCCAATAAAACCGGATTTTGAACTTCATATGTGTGTATATATATATTATTCCTTAATTGGAATTTTTTATTTTGAGATGAGCATTTTATGTTAATTTTATTTTTATTTCGGACTATTAGTCTCATCTTTATTAGTTGTTGCGAACCAATAAAAAGATTCATATGGGTGATATACAGATAATTCTATTCTTCCCCTAGATCTTACAATGCCTTTGGGATCAGAAATTTTCAGATCCTTTACAAACTTAAGCACGTTATTTCCTTCATAATTTAATAAAAAGTCTAGCTCTGCTGAAAAGATTGTTTCTGCATTGTCTTAATCAGGTAGGTATTTGCTTGTAACTTGGGATCCATCACTCGCTTTTTTAATCTGTTAACAAACTCAAAGATCAATGAAGTTACACTAATCAATTTACTAAGGCTGGAAAATATCTCCAGCTCGACTAAAGAAGTAGCGACTTCATTCTCTGTTACATAATTCACCGAGGGATAAATCCGCCCCATCTGAGCCTTAGAAAGGCAACCCAATTGATCATGGTGCCAGGAGGATTCTCCCTGCCTTATCCATTCAGGCCCCTCATACCAAAGAGGAAGGGGTTCTTTAAATCTGTTAATAGTTAGGCCTCTGGTGAAGAAATCAGCCGGATTGTTAGCAGTGGGAACATACCTAAAATTTACTTTTATATCAAGATCAGTTTTAATTTTCTTCGTCATTTGAGTTATGATCTGTAATCTATCTCTTGTTTGGACAAAATCAGCAAGAACCCAAGACAGAACTACCTGGGCATCTGTAATCACATAAATATTTTTTACAGTAATGTCTTTTAAGGGCTGTTTAATAAAAGGGAAACATTTCACAGCCAAAAACACAGATAAAAGTTCCAACGTTGGGAGGGATCTTCCATGTAGAGAAGCCATGTTTTGCTTTTTGCAAATACCAAGGATGATTTTCCATCCTGTATTGCATACACTGTTAACCCATATGCGGATTTAGCCGCATCACAAAAAAGAAATAATTTTGTGTCCTTTCCTTCATCTAAAACTCTCCTCAGAAATGATACAGAGTAAATTGCCGACAGGTCACTTGCCAATGTTTTCCAAACAGAACACATGCTTTGAGGAACAGGATCATCCCAATTCAGCTTTAGTTTCCAAAGTTCTCTCATTAATAAACGACCTCGCACTGTTACAGGTAAATAAAGAGAATAAAGGATCAAATCCCGTTGAGGTCTCGGACAATATTTTTCTCTTGATTGATGCTTCCACGTCGCATGATGGTGGTGGGATCCTTATGGAATCTTGCACAGGGTCGTATAGATAACCCGAGGCTTTTTCACAAGCAGAATCGAATACTGATAATGTTCCATCAGCCTCCTTTTTCTTCTTGAACGCTACACAGTTAGAATTAGATGATTGACAATCAAAATTTCCTTCGTGTAAACGCTCTCTCACAGAGGTATACAAGACAGATAGAGTTTCAGGGTTATTCCCAGTTTTAACTAGATTATCAACATAAAAAAATTAGCCTTAAATGCTTCTGAACACTCATCCAAAGGAAATTTGTCAGCATGGAACTTTCACACATAATTCAAAATAAAAGGGCTTGCATTGAAACCAAATATTATGGTTTTGTAGCGGTAGCAATGCAAGTTTTCACCTTTCTTTAAAAAGCAACAAAATCGATCCCGATCTTTTTCGGATTTCAATCAAATCATCAGAAATGCTTTTCTGATGTCGGCCAAGAAGACATATTTGTTCGTTCTGAAACGGATTATCAGTTCTAGCATACTAGTCATTAAAATTTACGCCTTGATATGCTGCTTCCTTTAATGACACAGGACTCTTTTGTTTATAAGAACAATTAAAAACTGGTCTTATCTTTGTAGTTGTCTGGTAAGTTAATTTTAACACAGGTCTATGAGGAATCCATGTATAGTCTTTAAAATTGTTAGAGGGTACAATTATTTCTTTAATAATACCTTTGTCTTCTTGCTGTTGAAAAACTTGAAGGCATTGGTCATACAATTTTTTTTCTCAAGATCCTTTGTTACTTTATCCAGAATCCGTACTTATGCACTATAATTAGAAGGAACAGATTTCAATTTGTCCTATTATCACTAAAGACGCACATGATATAAACCATCTTTAAATGTGATGGAATCTTTAAACTGTTTCACCTTTTCTTCATCCAAGGTGGAGAACTTTTCATCAGTAGGTAATCCAATTGATTCGAGATTAAACATGTTATCTAGCCCTCGCTCAACGTTACTGTCTTTAAACTAATTATTTAGAAGATCTGGGTAACATTCCTGTCGGTGAATTACATAGTTGATTCTGGAAGTCTTAAGTTGTGGCGTTCTAGCCAAAACTTCTGCATAATTTACTTTTGTTTCTTTTCGTTTCTTGATCTGTCGTTCAAAGAGAAAAGAGCTAACATTTCCGAAGGGGATCAATCCTTTTTGTGTTTCAAAAGCAGCTCCATACATACAAGGAATCGTCTTTAGGGGTTCTAGGTACTGGATTGCGTCAATCCCTAGCAACGCATCTATAGTCAATAAAGTTTTTTGTCATAAAAATGAGCGGCTAGTCTAGGATTCTTAAGATTCCTAAGCATCTAGGGGAGGCTTTCCAGATTATAAGACAAATTTAATTTTGTCGCAAGAATTGGAAGGGTATGTGTTTTGCCAGTGAACAAATTTAAATTCAAAAGATTTCTTTAAGCATTTTAGGACTTGTGCCTAAAAAAGTTTTCACATCAATAGTTCTATCCTTTGCTAAGGAGAGGCAATTCAGTTTTTTTTAAGCTGAATAGTCAAGGTAAGTCCTCTGACTGCCGGTGTCTAACAAGCAGTAAACTTTTACTTCCTTATCCCCTTTTTTCACAATAATTCCAATTATAGGAAACAGGAAAGCATTATCACAGTCTTTAGTGCGTAGACATGTATCAATATGCATATTACTAGTAACAGAAGAACACATGGCAGTCACGTGTCCCTAAGATTTGCAACGAAAACAACAAACTTTTCTAGATGTTTTCAATGGACACATATTTCCTAAGTGTGATTTTTTAATACAACGAAAGCAGAGGCGTAGCTCTCGACACCTGCTTATTCTGGCCTTATGGGTTGTATAATTATTACAGTTGTCAGACAAATGTTCACTCGATTTACAAAAATCACATTTAGTCTCTGTTATCAGTTTTGTGTTGAAGGTCTCGATAGATGAGGATTCAGTTGGTGTTTTAAACTCAGGTTTCGGCCTAAGTTTCATTGTCATCTTAGCAAGTGTTGCAACAAACACTTGTTTGACTATTCTCGGGGTCTCCTTCAACAACACATCCAATGAAGGGTGGTAACTGCCAGAAATTCGCAGAAGTTCTACTTTTATTGCTGGTGGGATCTTCGCAAAACAACACTTGCGATATTATAATTGCTCCGGCCGACCTATCATCATACAAATCGCAATTGTATGAATCCCTTGATTCCCACATATCAGCCTGGGTCTTCACAATAAAATTTTTCAATTTCTCCAGATTCCCAGGATTATCCAACTAAAAGTCCAATATTCCCTGCACAATCTCGCCTCTTATTTCTTCCTCGTCCACATATTGGTCTTTTAAAAGTTTCAGGGCCATCAGGTAACTTCCTTCAGAGTGTGAAAGTTGATCTATCAGTTGGAGAGCTCTGCCTTCTAATGAACATCTTAAGAAATACAGTTTTTCCGTGTCCGATGTAATGGACCTGGCACAATTTTCAAATTTTACCAAAAAGTCCTTAAAACTCCTTTTGTCTTTTTAAAAAATGTTTCGTTGAAGTGAAGTCCCTTCAACTTTATTTTAAATGGCTCCACCCAAAATGATGATTGGGCTGCCAATTTGAAAGGTGGAGATCACTTATTATCAGGGCTCACCGGGTTCTCTTGATTAGGAATCGAGTCAATATCTCCATCCAACGAGGTGACCGCTGAGGTCTCGCCTTGCGCAGTCTTTCGCAGTAAGCCTTCGTCTGACATCGTATTTAAAGCGAAAGGAGGCAGTACTGGCCAGGGTCTCTGAATCTCCTTCTTTAGCATAAATCTCCTCCATATCAAATAAGACGGATTCCAGCTCTTCCATCCATTCCTCAATTTTCCTCTTGAAACGAGAAAGCACTTCGTCAGGACTCTTTTTTTTCTAGTTCTTCTAGAGTAGTCAGCACATTTCTTTGCAGAAGTTTCCGTTTAAGATCAAGCTCTTCCATAGAGACTGAATCCTCCATGTTACAATTCAGGCAAAAGACAGCAAATACTAGAATAATTAAATTCTAGAAGAGAAATAATAAAGTTTCGTTGCAATTTTGTCGGAATTATTTCACCAACAAGAAGAGGAGGGTATAAGAAAAGGCATTAAGTGCTTGCAACGAAATGGTGACGTTGCTTACAAGCAGTCTTTTCTTTCCTTCTAAAGGTAGCAATTAACGGGTAACGTTTGCCGAACAACAGTAACGAGGCAATCAGTCTAAGAGACGCCAACCGACTAGCAAGCTAGGTAACTAGCTTCTTAACTAATCACTAACCCGCAGTGAGACAACTCCTTTTATACATACTTACTCTCAGTGGCGAGAATTCCAACGTGATTTCCAACGAGATTAGAATGTCTATTTAACTTAGTAGAAAATAGGCACTCAGTTTCTCAGTAACGGCAAACAGCAGTTCAGTGTCTTTTCTTCCCTCCGTCCCACTCCCGGTAAGTCAAATTAATTTCAATTCTTACAATACCCGTCTAATGTAGGTAATTTTATTTTTTTTATCCTTTCTTTTTTGCTTCTTTTTAAAAAGTTTATTCGCTAATGCAGGTTATTTTCTTTTTTTTCTTTTTATCCTTTCTTTTTTGTATTTTCATCCTTACTTTTTCTTCTTTTAAAAATTTTATTCGCTAATGCAGGTTATTTTCTTTTTTTTTTCTTTTTGTCCTTTTTTTGTTCTTCTTCATTTTTTTTTTTTTTGGCTGGTGGGGGCGTTCTAAGCGGTAAGCTCTGCTATTTACATTTTTGTCGATTTTTCTTTCCGGAGACATCGCTCGCAGATTATCTATTATTACTTGTTCCTTTTTTTTTTACACACAAATACGTTAAAATGCAAAATGCCACCTACATTTAAAACTATTTGTGCGTACTTTAATCTATTATAACTATTATTGCACGTTTTCTTATTAATTTTTTACCCAAATAGGTCACAAAGCAAAATATATATATTTTTATTATTACATACCATATATTTCAGACTAATTTCTTGTCATCCAAACTTGCATTAACACATAAACTCACAAAATTGGATGTGTTAATCGCCATATATATATATATATATATATATATATATATATATATATATATATATATATATATATATATATACAGAGTAAGAGAGTGTGAGTTATTAAAATGTATTATGGCAATACAGTTACACAGATCCTTCTGCGGTTCATTCCAATGTTAGCTCTTCCATAAGTTTCTTTAAAACGAAACACATAAATGAGCGTATGCACATGTTTTTGTTTTTTTACATTTGATTTGTGTAAATCTAACCAATGTGCAATATGCTTCCAAAAATGGAGCCATTGTGAGAGATATTCTTTTAGAATCGAGACTCTAACCAAGTAGTCAAATCTAGCCACTGCTGTCAGCGAATACTTGTTCGGTATCGGCCATTTTGTAGACGTTTCGATCTCGCTTTCAACAGATGTCCGCTGCCAATCAAATTCTTAATTAGTTGCCGATGTCTCTTTGATGTGAAGTCGATAACATCCGACATAGCCTGCGTTCGTATAAATATCGATCCACGCTAGTCTCCCTCGCCCACATCTTCGGAAATGAGGAAAGACCCGGTAAACACGGAGCTTTATTAATTTGATTGGAATGGAGATGCGCCACTTTTTAAACCACAGCTGAGCAAGCGACGGCTTATTTTTGTATGTTTATCCACACAAGAGATAGGCCATCACTGCCAATGGCTATAGTTTGCATTTTATAATTAGAGACTTTGAATCTAAATGATCATTGTTTTACGGTATTTTCTAGTTCTACGCGATGCTGGTCAACCAATGGTACTTGCTATCATTCCTCAATGCCTTCTACGTTGTACATTTTTTACAGATTTACCGTCGCTTTAAAAATAATCTAAGCAAAGTCTTATAATACATATGCCTTAGCCAACCTCACTGAAGTAGTTCAAATATGTATGCATGCACTGCACATAACTTTCAGGGGTACATTTTGTAAGAAAAATAATCTTGTTCAGATTCCCCTATAAAACAATCGCTGTTAGTTTGTTTAATTAATAATTTAAATTTTTCTGAAAACAATGTCTTAAAAGAAACAAAGAATATTTCTGCGCAGTACTAGTAAACGAAACTGCTCCATTTCATTGATTTGTTTTACGGTAAAGCAGCCATATTCGGGCGTTTTAGTGCTAAATCCGGTCATTTTGTTAGACGCTTGTATACTTTATTTTCGTTATATCTTATAATATTTATACATGGTGTTTGGTTTGAGTGTTATATTGTACGGAATATTAATTCTTGTCGTGTCACTTAATGTAACTCAACAAATTTTGGAAAGAAAGTGTCCTTGGTTCGAATCTTTTATACCTGCTAATGGTAATTTATGCTTTTTGCTCCGTTTGTTTTGTTTACAGAATGTAAAGATTTTCCAGATATTCAACGCCAAATCTGTGTTTTTATGTTTCCTGTTCCTTGTATCTTCAAATT
This sequence comes from Euprymna scolopes, assembly GCF_053919585.1. Taxonomy (NCBI): domain Eukaryota; kingdom Metazoa; phylum Mollusca; class Cephalopoda; order Sepiida; family Sepiolidae; genus Euprymna; species Euprymna scolopes. Next base: position 52,051,206 of record NC_136519.1, on the reverse strand, counting down.
ATTATTCATGATATTTGTGTTGGTTCTTCTCTCGAGTAAAATTGTTCATTTTGTTTCGGGCTTTGTAGAATATGGCTTACTTTTGTAAAGAGAAACAAAAATCAATAAAATCAATATATTTGCAGTGAAAGTCATGGCGCCGTTATCTTCAGACAGCCTGATATGGTAGTACTAACAGGAGAAACCATAGGTTTTTGCAAGCATCGTTTAAACTATACATATTATTTTATTTAAAGGAAAGTGCATCGAGTCATAAGGATTACACAGGAATCGGAAACGACACGTGTTTTAATCGTTTAGGTTGACATCTTAAAATCCTGCAAGGAAATCTAAGACACAAAACATTATTCAACCGTGATTGGCAGTAGTAAATATCTCCACAGGAAGATGATAAAAAATTAGAAGGTATGTAATACAAAGCCAACGTACAAGAGACATGTACACCATGTCCCACAAAAATGCCTTAGCAATATGCACCTCACAACTCTCGATTACATTAAACCACTTAGATGGCCCCGATGTCGATTTGATGTCAAGTAAATAAAAACTACATAACATCAAACTTTTATAATTTACATATACATTTCTTAAGGAGAGAAGATACAGCCTGGGAAAGTCGATTTCCTAGAGCTGCACCGAATCATACAACAGCCCAACAGAAAACGGGCCACTAATACAAAAATGGTCCATATTTTTTCGGAGCGATTGTCAAAAACGTATCATCGACTGTTATTACACCAGAACTCATGTTAAATTTTGGATTATCATACGGTATGGCGTAGGCGGTGCAAATCGCATTCCAATTAAAAACACTTTGGTGTACTTACATATGCAGCATAAGTATATTACTCGAAAATATTAAAAACTATTGAGTGGAAATTTAATTAAAAATCAAAATCAGTTTTATTGTATGTTGCCATTCAGTAGAACTTGGTAAAATAAAAGATTGACTTATCTCCCCTGATTTACGTAATTTATACTCATCAATAGCGGATTGGTAAAGTATAATAAAATTGTTTATATTACTTACACTATCAGTTCAGACTGGCATGGCTCGGACCATATATACTGTTTATAACATAAAATACAAAGGGTTACGTTTACGTTTACTTTCTATATGTGATCAGCAAGATATGCAAGATTAAGGGTCAGGCGAAGAAACAGGGAGCACATATGCAAAAAACATTTTCTTAACCTACATTTTCTCAACCAACATTTTCTCAGCCAACATTTTCTCAACCTACATTTTCTCAATCAATATTTTCTCAACCAGCATTTTCTAAACCTATATTTTCAGAACCTACATTTTCTCAACGTACATTTTCTCAACCTACATTTTCTCAACCTACATTTTCTTAACCTAGATTTTTTAACCTATATTTTCTGAACCTACATTTTCTCAACCTACATTTTCTCAACCTACATTTTCTCGACGAACATTTCTCAACGAACATTTTCTCAACGAACATTTTCTCAACCTACATTTTCCCATCCTACATTTTCTCAACCTACATTTTCTCAACCTACTTTTTCTCAACCTACATTTTCTGAACCTACTTTTTCTCAACCTACTTTTTCTCAACCTACTTTTTTTCTACCTACATTTTCTGAACCTACATTTTCTCAACGTACATTTTCTCAACATACATTTTCTCAACCTACATTTTCTTAACCTAGATTTTTTAACCTATATTTTCTGAACCTACATTTTCTCAACATAGATTTTCTCAACCAACATTTTCTCATCTTACATTTTATCAACCTACATTTTCTCAACCTACATTTTCTCAACCAACATTTTCTCATCTTACATTTTCTCAACCTACATTTTTCAACCAACATTTTCTCAACATATATTTTCTGAACCTACATTTTCTGAACCTACATTTTCTCAACCTACATTTTTCTCAACCTACATTTTCTCAACCAACATTTTCTCAACCAACATTTTCTCAACCTACATTTTCTCAACCTACATTTTCTTAACCAACATTTTCTCAACCTACATTTTCTCAACCTACTTTTTCTCAACCAACATTTTTTCATCTTACATTTTCTCAACCTACATTTTTCAACCAAAATTTTCTCAACATATATTTTCTGAACCTACATTTTCTCAACCTACATTTTCTCAACCTACATTTTTCTCAACCTACATTTTCTCAACCAAAATTTTCTCAACCAACATTTTCTCAACCTACATTTTCTCAACCACCATTTTCTCAACCTACATTTTCTCAACCAACATTTTCTCAACCTACATTTTCTCAACCTACTTTTTGTAAACCTACATTTTCTCAACGAACATTTTCTCAACGTACATTTTCTTAAAGAACATATTCTCAACCTACATTTTCTCAACCTACATTTTCTCAACCTACATTTTTCTCAACCTACATTTTCTCAACCTACATTTTCTCAACCTACATAAAATATAATGGAAGAAGAGCCATTCCCTATTTTTAACAAGTTACACAAAAATACATGATAAACCAAAATAACGCCCTTTATTTATTGCAGACCTAATAGGTTATGATTTACTACTGCGCTACATATCAAGGCAATTCTCTAAATCCGTTCTTGAATAAATTCCAATACCATTTTTTCTTTATAAACAAAGATCAAAGAGGTGACGCGGTATCAATTACAACAGAAAAACACACTTGGAAACCAGTAATCTTTCTAATAATGACTGAGTCTTATTAGTTGATGAAATGTTCCTACACAAAGAAGCAAAATTCCTGGTGTAAGTATATTGGTGCGAATGAAACAACAAACTGCATAAAGAAATACTACTTCTTATTATTACTGGTGTAAAAAGAGCATTACAATTATGTGGAAAAATCTGTCCTGAAATAACATAAAATGGGAAATAATGTTCTTCCAGAAACCCTCAAATATATTTTTCGACTTAACATTTTATTAAGGCTGTTTTTGCAGACAATCATTTTGAAGATGTGAATGCCTTTAATATTTTGCTTGATAAATTTGAGGCCGCATATACGAATCCTGTACTTATGGCTTCCTGTATTTTATTCTGTTTATTTGTTAAAACTATTCATAATAGTTTGTTAAAACTATTCATAATAGTTTATTCGTTAAAACTATTCATAATAGTTTATTTGTTAAAACTATTCATAAAAGTTTATTCGTTAAAACTATTCATAATAGTTTATTTGTTAAAACTATTCATAATAGTTTATTTGTTAAAACTATTCATAATAGTTTATTTGTTAAAACTATTCATAATAGTTTATTTGTGAAAACTATTCATAATAGTTTATTCGTTAAAACTATTCATAATTGTTTATTTGTTAAAACTATTCATAATAGTTTATTTGTTAAAACTATTCATAATAGTTTACTGTACAAAAAGAAGTTTGTATTTCTTGCTTTTACATTTAAGACCTCAAATATTTTTTTCACTTAATACGATTTACATAGTTGAGTCTGAATTACACGACGATATAGCCCTAAATGATAAATACCAATGTCTTCACGTAATATGTGTAATTGTTTTACTAACCTATAACCATAACATTAACAGATTGTGAGGTATTGTTTAATTCATATACTCCATGAAGCCAATCCATACAACGAACACTATTACGGCTGTTCAATGTTCATCTAATCATACTTAACTGGGTAACATGTCTCATCTTTGTATAGTTTTCCACATTTACATGCGATCTTATATAGAGTTCTTAGTTATAATTCTTTTCCAATATGGAGTTTGACTCGCACAAGCTATTTCCGGAGAGGTGAGTCGCTTCTGAATACGATTCTGATGTCATATGGATTCCATATTATATGAAGTTTTTCATATTATTCCTTTCATGCATGGAATACAAACTGCAGTGAGTTTCCAGGTGATGTCCTTTTGTGCCTGGTCCAAATCCCTTGGAGCTGATGTCATGCTCTCTGGATAGTTGTTTCAGTGAAGAGTTTCTCTTATACTGTCAATCTCCTTTTGATATACGCTGCTGTTACTACGCATTGCTTTTGCTCGGTGTCGTAGGCAACGGAGAGAGTTGGGAAGCCACGAGCGAATGCCACGTCATTCCAGTTTCCGATCGCGACAACTAGTCTGCCATAAACTAAGCTATTTCTGTGTCCCTTTCACTGACAGACTACAGCAAATATCCTGGAAATCTCTAGAATTTCCACCCTACCAGGCATGCCACCCTTGATATTCTTGATCAGCAAGTTCTTTGCTTGTTGGCTGAGGAGCCATTTCCAGGGAATGCAGATAGGGTTAGTCAGACTTAGTTTTGCAAGACAAGAATGCTTCCCGTTTACGGGCGCTGATTCGTTTATCATTCTCTCCGACCTTGTATCACATCCTATCGCAGTGGGAGAAAGGTAAATGTCGGCAATAACAAGTTACGTACTGACTGAGTTAAAGAAAACAAAAGAAAACATTCTTTTCAACCAAGTTGTTTATGCACGACGTTTTACCAAGAATATACTATATGCGACTTGATATTCGCGTCTGCATTATTCTTTTTACTAACCTATGGCAATAACACTAACACAATAGTCGATATTGATTAATTCATATATTCCATGAAACCAATACATACAGAGGACGTCATTCATTAATAAATGTCTTGTTTTTACGTTCAGCAGTTTGCGTGTCCATAAGCCCCAGAGAAAAATGTATTTATCCACGCAAAAATCTAAGAATTGTTCGAAACGTATATATATATATATACATATACATACATATATATATATATTAATTATGTTGACTCGTTTATTTTCAGCACATAGTGAAACAGTACGCCTAAATATTAGAACACAATAAGAGCTTCACCACAAAACATGTAGCAAGAGGCGGTGATTGTAACTGATTTTGTCGCGTTTTAATAATAATAAAAAAACTCAGCAACATAATATCCGTAACAAGAATTAACTACTAAAAATAAAATGATGCTAACAAATAAGGTTGCCTTACGAAGCCGGCTACCTGACCTAAAATGCAGCAAATATTAATTTTATTTTTTTACTAGCATCTCGCCCGGCATGACCGGTCGTAAAATACGCTTAAATATGATATTTTGATTAATGCAGATTTCATATTTATTATTACATTATATTGGACCCAATATATAGTAATGGTTCAAAAAGTTAAACGAAAAAAAATTACTCGTGCGCCACCACCGACAATCGAAACCAGGACGTTTACCTTACAATTTACTTTTTCCTTTGACGTTAATGCCTGATCTATGAAGTCATGTTAGCTGCAAGGCCAACATTTAAAACATGAACCAATATCATATACGTTACACCTGCGTATCTGTAATGCCATCATTCGACATATACCTGGCAACTTCCATTTTTTGGATTTTCAGACTTTTGAACAGATTTTCCCTGGTTATAACGCAAATATAAAGTTTTGCATTGGTTCGAATACCCTATATATAAAGTTTCATATCTGTAGACCAAAAACTGACAGAGGAGTATAGTAGGCAACCTTTTAAAACAAATATACATACATATACAGAAATATATATATATATATATATATATATATATATATATATATATATATATATATAGAAAGATGTTCATCTTTACTATAACCTTTTAACGGAAATGTTACGCAAGTATAAATCATGTAGAATATCTGCATGAATATAATTACATAATGGCCAACTAAAGATGATCATCTCATAAGGAAACTGAAAAAACTGATAGGGAATTAATTAAAATAAATGTTTACAAGAATATGCAAATTAGCTAGATCTTTTGCAGATGAATGCAATTCCACAACCTATATATAACAACGTTGTATTTCTTGTTTAACAAAAAATAAGAAGGAAAACAAGTCATGCACTTTTTCTTTCTTGGCCTTCGGGACGGGATCAATGTGTGGTCTCTGTTCTTATACTTGGGTTGATTTGTCCTTGGTCAGTGAACTGAAGGCCATCTATACTGAGATAATTACTATTTTTGATCCCTACCAAAGTGCTATTTTCCTCTTCTTTTGGGGAGCTGGTTTTCTCCTAACATTAAAAACGACCTTGTGTCACATTTTGCTATCGTGTGGAGCAAATAAATACTAATAGAAAAAAGGGGGTTTAATATGAATATCAATACAAAAACAGCAGGTTAAAAGAGTATATATTTCCCCTTTGCAAAAATCGATCATCGATGCAAAGTAAAAAAATAACTTTTCCTCTATAAAACAACAAACCAAATATTAAGAATAAATATATGAAAATGTAAAGAACTTGAAGGATAAAAATATTTACCAAGTAAATTCTACATTAAATAATCTAAAAATGTTTATACGCTTTAAAATAAAACAATCAAACTGTTGTGGCCCTAGGAATAGGTCATAAAGAAAGACGTGAGCATTTTTTACGTAGAAGAAATATATAGAACAAGAAAATAAAAACAAAAAAACGGTTGTTGGTATTTACTGACTTGTTGGGTTAGACAGTCTGTTGTTTCGCGTCAATTCACGATATTTTCCCCCAAGAGAATATTCACTCTCGGGGTTTTTATAATGAATACAAAAGTCGACTATGAGTTAAGTTAAAAGTCGACTATGGATTAACGTAAAGCCTCTACAACACTTCCTCTTCAGCCTTTACTCCGCAACGGATATAGGAACGTTGTTCTTTTCTGTTTTTTTTTGTTTTTTGGGTATTACAACTGTCTTGCTATACAATAGGGTGTGATTACACATAGAAAAACTGCGCCACAATCTTTGCGGACAGTTCTAGTACGAAACCTACTTTTTTTCTAGTTATAGATATCATTATTTATTATTAACTAGCAACGTGGCCCAATATTGCCCGGGATTGAATGATTATCAACGAATGTTTCACACTCCCATATTCATATTTCATCAAACTGGTGAAATCACCCACTTTTTAGTCATATCGATTGATTGCCTGCTCTAGTTGGTGGCCCGTCGCGGTGTCCCGGGTTGAGGGTACATATGCCTCTCGCAGTGACTTAATTCACACTATATATTAGCCACCATTGTCCTGTACATGCTGTTTGTTTTTTGTTTTTTTAATTTTTTTGTCATTTTTTATTTTGTACCACTAATAAATTCGAATTTTGTCCTTCACGTTTAATTTCATGTAGTGTCAGCACCTCCTTGCAAGAGCTGCAAAGACCTAAAGCTATTATATCCCCCTGATGCGGTTGTACATGCGGCCGGGGGTCGCTTATGGATTTTATACCTCCATGTAGCTTATTCCTTTGGAGGAAGCCAGTTCGACATGTCTAACGTTAGTGTCGCTTCGGTTCGGTACGGTAATGTGTAAACCTCTTGACCTTCAGGTTACTATCGTACTGAACAGGGTTTTCTTATGCAACTACAAATATACTTCGGCAAACATAAAGCTCATAATATAAAACAACAAAAGAAAATAGAAGATAAAATCTGGAAAGTATAGAAATATGTTTATAGACTAGTAAAATTTCATTGTATAATCACGTCAAAAGATGTGCTCAAGTTGGTAGATGTACAAAAGTTAAAGTAGCAAGTTTACGTTTCTGGATTTTTTTAGACGAGGATTGGTTATTCGTATTATTTGTATTCATTCGACTGTTGTCCTCATCTTGAGTGTTATTTTCATAATGTTTGGGTAAATGTAACTGCCAACCTTCTTTTATTTCGTTTTTCTTTATTTTTACATAGGCATCATCACTTATCAAGGCCAAGGGGCCACTTGGGGATAAGGGTTAAAGAGTGTACAGTAGAAATTGGACAATATAGTAATCGTTAGTAAATGGAAATTCGGTAAATTTGTTAACAAGTGGAACGGCTAATGAAGAACTTGTTTACGTTAGACTTGAAGACAACCATATTGTAGTCAGCTTGAAAGCAGGAAAACGGAACCCAATACCACAGGCGTGCAGTTCTAAGAAAGAAGCTTTGCTCATGGAATCTACGTTTAGGTTTAGACACAAGTAAAGAGTGGGGGGAATTATTAATAGTGTTTTCAGCTAAACGAGTGTTTCTTGTGAAAGTTTGGCGAGGTGGGACCATAGACTGAAGCTCAGTCGAACACTTTTCATGAAAATAACGATACAGCAGAGACAAACTTGCAACATCTCTTCTGTATATTCAAGTGTCGCCTGTCGAAATCAGGAATGCTTCTATCAGACACAGGAATTTGAATGAAATTTCGGACGGAACCATTTATTTATTTCACGGAGGTAGTATATTCTTATCCCAGCAGTCATAACTTGAAAGAGGTTCGCATAATTTGCAATTGTATTTTTCAGTCGCTCACACAGAAAATTGAACCTTCAACTTTCAGGAGAATATCACGTTTACAATTAGTTTTCCAAGTACTCTAACCACTGTCCGCAAGGACCCGTGGCGCAGTGGTTAGAGTAATCGAAAAATTAATTGTAAAACAAATTAATAGTTCAGTATGTATTATGAATAGTTTATTACATTATTAGTAGTTTATCTATATTATATCATTAATAATCTAATATTTATATTGTATTATTAATAGTCTAATATACATACTATATTTCTCTTAGGCAGTCAGTCTGTGTGTCTGTTCCCTTGTTTCATTTTTCTCAAAAACTATGACGGTGATGAAATTTTGTATAAATATTTGTTGTGACAAGGTGCAGCGAATGATGTATTATTATATCTGTTCGACGTACATATAGGGGTAGATGTGGATTATTAGGGATTAGTCAGCACAATACAATATTTACTCTCGAAGTTTCCTCGAAAACTAGTGAACTGAACGGCCAGAATTTTTTATGAACCTTTATTGTGATCAGGCATAGCGAATTAAGTATTATGGTAATTATTCAATGCACAGTTACGGATTAATAGGGATTTGTCCTCATAACACAATTACAATTAGTTTTTTTTAAAACTACTAAGCTTATCCAGCAGAAATCTTGTATGGGCCTTTGTTATTATAGGGTGAATGGATTAAGTAATAGCATCCGTTTGAAAAAAAAGTAAACGATCAAAAGGAGTTTATAGGGATTAATCTCTCTAGTACTTTATGCAATCTACAAGTTTCCTCTGAAAATGTATGTCCGTCTGTTACATGATAAGGGCTGTCCCCTGTTCATGTAAGTATAAAAATAGAGAGATTAGTTAAAATGAAAATAAGAGAAAGCAGAAATCGAACCCTGGACATAAGTTTTAAAGAACAATAGGTTTAAATGGAATGCCCAGTAAATTGTTAATTCGGATGAAATAAATAATAAATAAACTATTCAATTGTTAAAAGAATGTGGATAATAAAATATGGGTTAAATAAATTAGATATGTAGGTTAAATTCCTTTGCGGAAACAACACAAGAAAAATAGGTTATTGGGAAATAAATGTCGGAAACGTGCAAAGTCGCGCATGTTGAAACACGTGAATTTTGCTCACGTGGCCGGGATGCATGGATTTCTCAATATAGGAAGTGGGAGTTAGTTGGTCGCAGAGACAGTCAGGAGAGACAGTCAGGGGAGACGGTCAGTGAGAAAACTCAGAGACAGGCGGACGTCTGAAGCGAGACGTCACTTCAGAAACTAAGATGTGAAACCTTGAATTCTTAATGAGGGAATCACGACCGGTCGTAAGGAAATAAATTCATCATGTGTTTGTGATAAAGCTCATCTTTGTGTTTGTGATTTCTACAAAAAGGTCAATTGTATTGTTATTATATGTCTGTGTTATAAAATGTCATTACATACACATCTCTCTCTCTAAGATACAACATCATATGTAATAAGACAAGAACTCTCACTAAGACTCATATCTTTACTAATAAGAACTCACGTAACATACGCGCACAAGTGGTATCGTCTAATACTAATAATAATAACTATATAACACGTCTACCGAAAATTCTTTTCCGGAAACTTTGGGATGACAAGGTGTAGCGACCGAAGAAATATAGTATATGTTCAATGAGTTAAGGGCTAATAGGAATTAGTCTCTAGAATTCCAGATTTACTGTAGGAATTTAGCATAAAACACGTATTTTAATTCAACGAGTTATAACTATGTCCGTGTTTAAAGGACTTAACGTTTATTACACTACTATTCCACGCTTATTTTTAGAAAAAAAAAGTTTAGATATGTTCCTACTTTCCCCAGGCTTATTATTGAAAGTGATTCGGTAAGTGAGTTGCAAAAAAAAAAAAAAATGCAGTACATATTGATCTAAGTCATTCACGTGCGAATATTAACCAATTGTTACAAGTTTTTGGAATTCTTGGCTCCGTTTATTGATTACATCATAGAAATAAAAATCAGAAACAAACGAAATAAATAAATAATCCTCAAATTTCGGTTAATCGATAGACTCTTACTGAGGTTTCAGAGAAAACTAAATGGGTTAGTGGTCTTACTACGTAAATTTTGTGAAGCCAATGCAGTGCCGAGCAGGTTAGATGCCTGTTTAAGAAAATACATTTTAATATTAACGCAATTATCTGGACATGTTCACAATATAAGCTTCTATGAAGAGACATTCTCTAGTGCTTACAATACTATTACCATCTTTACATTACTCGCACCATTTTTACCACACACACCTAGCAACGCACACAAACACACGCGCACACACACACACACATATATATATATATATATACATAGTAAATTATCAGTATATATATATATGTATATATATATATATATATATATATATGCAAAAAGTCCGGGATACGGAGGTTGTAGGATACTTTTTGCACATGTGGAATACGGTGTTTTTCAGGTCCCTGGTTACGGTATTTTCCCCGCCTTGTGGTGTTATTTATAATGTTATTTGGTTATATACATGTGTATTATATACTGTAGTGTATTTTCTTACTAATTTGTAATGACGTATCTCGGGGTTGTATAGCATAATCAAGTTGACGTCAGATCACCAAAATTAATCAAAGATTAATCTGGCTAATACTAGATGAATGACCATTTGGGAATTTTAGACGCACTATGTGCTTTACGCTTATTACGACATTGTTCTCAGTCGTCCTAAATCTCTACTTGCAACTGGTATTTAAGAACGCAGACATAAAAACTCCTCGGGAAGACTCACTTACAGTAAGTATCCATAATCTGCCAAAACTGAAGGAAGTACAACACAGAAATCATGAGGTCACTGCCTTGATGGAGGGCGAGGATAATTACGCTCTCTGGTATTTGAAGAAGAATACCAGTCTACCAGGGGCCTGGCGGAAAAAATAAATTGCTTCACTGAGTTCCTAACGGGATGTTGAACATGGGGACATTGATCCCTGACGGCCGGTTGTCGCATCATCCATGGAAAATTAGAGACTTCTGAAATTTTTGAATATTCATAAATTTCGGATTGCATAGGGAGGGATGTGGCACTATTTCTCAGGGCCACTGTTTATAACACACTCTGCAACATGGGCGGGTGGTTATTTGGCCATGTGCATAGAGATACAAAGAAACACTTTCCAATAATTCCCTTTCCTAGAGCTCTCTCTCTCTCTTTCTCTCTTTCCTGCACGGCCACCATGAAGTGAAGGCCCATATTCTGTCTCTCCATAAATTGGGGGGGGGAGCACCCCTCCCACAATACTAGTTAGATTAGTTAGCTTTGAAAAGCTTATTACTCAGATTTAAATTGTAAAATTTTTTTTGTAATATATTGTACCTCTAATGGAAAATAAAATAGTTAGTTATGTTCGATATATATTACAATTGTGTCGCGTGTCGTTTTTCTTGTGTCTGTCATAAATGCCTTCATAAACGCTCTAATTGAAACAACGAAACGGTCCGGAAAATTTACTGAAAGCCTGGAAAAATCATGGATTACAATAGACTGCGAACATGAAAAGTAATATGGTTAAGCTTAAACATTAAAAAGTAAAGGACTAGTTGTTAAAACTGGAAAAGAAAAGAACAAGATAGTCTAGTAAAAATATATTGCAGCATTAAGAATTGTTTAATTCAATTTATAACATTAGATAATCAATTCTCAATGCTGCAAAATGTAGATTTATTATATTTTTTACTAGAATATATTTCTCTTATATTTCCAGTTTTAACAACTATTCGTTTACTTTTCTATGTTTAAACTTAACCATAATACTTTGCATGCTCTCTCTCTCTCTCTCTCTCTCTCTCTCTCTCTCTCTCTCTGTGTCTGTGTGTGTGTGTGTGTACAGAGGCATGACACAAAAGTATAGACATGTAAATGAGTTTTTTCCTAAGATTAACAAAGGCTTATTTATATTTACAGATATGAATATTGCTAAAATAACTTGACGCGTCCAATCAAAATTGCATGTAACAACATCGAAGCATGCTACGAACCAAAAGAGCATCAGACCTACCAGAATTTCTGCGAGAACGAATCGTAAGTATACATGAAGGTGCACTTAATCAACGCAAAATAGCAGGGAATATTTCAATACCCCTTTTTATTGTTAATAGAGTGATCGTGCAATTTACAACCGAGAGTGCGCAAAACCTCATCCAGGTTGCCCCGGGCCATCTGAAATAATCTTGCATCATGTGAAAAGCAATGTCGAAGAGGATTCTCGGTGCAAATTTTGCAACACAATCTGGTGCAATTATTTTGCAACACAAGCTGATGTCAATTCAAAAAGAGCTGTCAGGTATCTTCACAAACTGCGCTACTATGAACGAGCTGCGAGAACAGACACCTCGTCTTTATCCTATCAATATCAACCGCAGAAAGTGTTAGGCTCATGAGATGGCGGAGTGACCTTTGAATATGTGGACCAATGTCAGTTTTTTTTGTGACACATATTTGCATTATTTATCAAGCGCCCTCAGCATGAGTTTGACTTCAAAAGACTACAGCCACCGGTGAAATATAAGAGTTTCTCGGTTATAGTATGGGGTGCAATTTGGAGTCATGGTCGCTCAGACCAGGTGAGTTGCGAGAGAAACATCAAATCTGATAAATATGTTTCAATATTACAGGAATGGTTCCTACCAATATCCTCAAGTGGAAAAATGAACTAAATTAACTCGTTATTTATGGAAGACATAGCTGTTTGGCATCCATGCTAGGGCGACACAATATTGGTTGAGCCAAAATGGTATTAACAAACGTTCATGGCCAAATCAGTCCCGGGATATGAACCCAATTGAAATACTTTTAAGGAATATTAGACGTGTACGTTCGCTAAAAAAAAAAAGAAATTATCTTCTAACATTGAATTTTAGCATTATTTCGTCAGGCATGGCAAGTAATTTATCAAGAAGATACTACTAAACTGATGAATCAGAATCATACCCATAAGTAATCAGAATCATAGCAATTAAAAATGCAAAGGCAATTTCAAGCAAGTATTAGTTATGAAATTTGTGACCATTTATTGTGGATTTACTTCTATAAATTTTTATTGAAAATAATGAATGAAATTTTTATTGCAATAAACTTTTTCTGTCATGTACATATATATATATATATATATATGTGTGTGTGTGTGAGAGAGAGAGTAGGGGGTGTATGTGTGTGTTTTTGCTCGCGATACTTTTTGAATGAATTCAATTATTTATACGTAAGTGTATTTTTACCTAAATGCGAGTCGTCTTCGACTCATCAGAGGGACTCGATTCAGTCATTTTGATGAGTCATAGACAACAAAACACGTGCCGGCGGATAATTATATTTTAAACACTATATATATATATATATATATATATATATATATATATATATATATATATGTGTGTGTGTGTGTGTGCATATACATTCATATATATGAATATATGTAATAGTATATGTATATATATATATATATATAGCCAGTAGAGTTTAGTTTCCTAGAAGTACATCCAATGAAACAACACGTGTCTACCAAAATAGTGCTCAATGAGTGAACAGAGCAGGTATATTAATTTTATTTATTTATACAAACATTAATGGCTACAAGACTTTTGAAGGTAGTTCTTGGCCTGAAGACGTAATCCCCCAACGTGGGTGATTACAGAAACATGTATGCACATATGTAGCCATTAATGTTTGTATAAATAAAATTAATATATATATATATATATATATATATGGATGAACAAATGATTAATAAAACATGTTAAAGACATCTTGAAAAAGAGTTAAAAACATATTTTACTTTAAAAAAAGGAAGCACCAGATAAGTGGATAGTCCTTTATCCGCGGAGTTTCGAAGAAATACTCTCTTTCTCATCAGATGGCAGGAATTAGCACAATGCGGGATCGGATTTTGCATATAAAAGTATTTAATGAAACTACAAGTAAGTCACAGATCTTACTTGGTTAAAAAAAGGGGTGAGGTAAGGGGAATAGGAGGTAAAAGAAAAATGATAAAAAGATTTCACATGAATGGATAGTCCGGTGAAGGGTAAAAAGTCCAAGATAAAATCCAAAACTAGCGAATTTAAAATTTCCAATCAAATGGGTAAATTCCAAATGGTCCAAAATGATCCAAAAGGCAGAGTTCCTTGGAAAAATCGTAAATGGAATGAATTCTAAATCATTAAAAGAAAAGGCACTGGAGAGAATATTTAAAACACGTCTGTCAAGGTTGGAGGAATCAAGTAAATTATGGTTTTAAAAAAAAACCCGAAAAGGGGTGAAAGTTTAAATTTAGAAAAGCAAGGTCAAACTGACCCAGACAAAAAGCGCGAAAGTTAGCATTAATAATTAGGTAAACTTAGATATGCACGTGAAAGTCCCAGAATTAAATTAAGACACACTGGTTAGAAGAACAAATAAATGGCTAAGTTTATGAAATGGAGCGTCTATTATATTAAAAAAACAAAAAAACTATATATAAATATATACACACATCTATATATATACGCACATACACATACATATACATACACACAGACACACAAATGCACACATACATGTACATACATACACACACGCATATACATATATATATATACATATATGTATACATATACAATAACACACACACATATATATATACATATATATATACAAACACACACGCATGCATAAATATATACACATATCCAAAAACATATCCAAAAACATATACAAGTTAAACAAAAACATACATACATACAAAATAAGGGGAGGGATAGGCCGGTATCTACAAACTCCGGAATAAGGCAAATAAATGTGTATGTAAATGCATATAGTAAAATATAAGTAAACAAATACATAGAATAAAAATGAGTAGGTTGATATATATATTTAATTAATAGGTATATTATGACACAAAACGTAGACAGCAGATGAAAAACCGGCCAAAGAAATAAGGAAATACCATAAAATTAAAAATATAAAAAGCTTAGAAGGTAGGATAAAAAAAAATTATGGGAAAAGATATATATTTGAAGGGTTAAATTAATAGCTATGTAATTTCAAATTTACCATATTTGAACTTGAACATATGTGTGCAATAGGAGATCGGTTCGTTTTTAGAGTTTATTATATTACTACTTTGAGGGGAGGTTATAATAGTTATAGCTTCAGATGTACAGAGGTTACAGGATTTAGATCCTGGAGTGTAAGACTTAACTTTTTTTAGGATGGTTCATTTAATTGAAAAGTGGGTATTGGCAGAGTTAAGCTTTTTAACAAGTGTAGTTAGAGAAGTTTCCTGGTTATTATTTGAATTTTGGTCATTGAAAGAAAAAAGTGTGGTTTGAAATTCTTTTCTTTATTAAAGTTGAAGTAGCACCTATATATGTATATGTTTTATTAATAGTTCGGGGTCGAGAATTAATATTAATTTGTTGATTTATGCTGAGAAGAGAATTTTAATTTTGTTCATTTTTATGAACAGAGGGTAGGACAGTGATAATAGCAGGATTGGTTTGGAGGGGATAATTAGTGTTGTCAGTGTTAGGATGGCTGCTATGAATAATATTATTATCATTATTACAGCTGGTTGTATGATTGAAAATAGAGGGGCTGGTTGATTCGTTTGTTGGATTAATAATTCTATCAGAGGGAGGGTCGGAGGAAGGATAATTTGGTGGCAAAATGTTATTGTCTATTATTTTATATATATATATATATATATATATATATATATATATATATATGAACACAGTTTAATAACATGTTCGCTTGTTCATATTTAACATCTTAATCTTCGCAACAGCAATTTATAATACAACCAAAACGAGTTTTATATATATATATATATATATATATATACAGGATGTCCACAAAGTCTAGCTGCATAATCTATACGGTGTCCAAAAACTGCCCACAAAGTCTGGCTTCATAATGTAGCCAGACTTGTGGACACCCTGTATATATATATATATATATATATATATATATATATATATATATATAGTGAAAAACAACTGCTGAAATTTGGCGTTAAACATCATTTGTATCCATAAAATAGCATTTAAAGCCTAGCAGAACAGAGTGCGACTTACTTTTACAAGCTAATTGCTTTGCCTGAACTGTAAATTCGTGCCAGAAAGTAATCATTTATTTACGCACAATCAGCATTTTTGCATTCTTCTAAAACTATATTTTCTATCATTCACGACGTATTACGTTAACAAAAAGAAAATGCCACAAACTACGTTACTAAATGCTGACGTCACTAAATAAGAATGTCGGCAAACGATTATATCGCAACGTAAGTACGTCTCAAAACACTGATATCATCTATCAATCTATCAGATAAATATGTGATAGTTTCTGTAAGGCATGTTTTATCTAGACAACACCATCTGTCTAGTATAATATTTAATTTTTGTGGATCCTGTTTATTTGCTTCTTCTTTGCACTCTACAAACTTGATGCCGTCAGGAAATGAGTGATCTGATACTATAATTACAACCTATGTTGCGGTTTGTTTCTCGGTCAATCTTTTCGTGTCCAAGCGTTCTTTAAAAGATAAGCTCAACGTATATGCCGAGCCTATTAGATTTTGGTCAGTTTTATTCACAATCTGCAAATGAAGGCTATTCTGCTGTACAAATTCTACAATGTCATCAGCAAGTCAGTCCATTAAGAAGTATTTTTAAACCAATCAATTTAAATTGGCCTTAAAATCTATTGTTTGCTTTTACAATAACTCTTTATAGGCATTTTTCACTCACATCTTTCCATTTCTGACATTACGGTGGCCTTCTATTACACCCCTCCCTCTCCCTCTTTCTCTCCATCTTATTCTTTCTCTCTATGCGTCATTGAATCCTGAAAAACATTTTTGAGCATGTTGTTTACTATGTAGAAAATATCAGTTATGCTGCCTAAAAGTTCCATCGTTTCAATCGTAATGTTTAAGTGTTTGTAGCTATTCAACTTTTTATGTTAAAAGTATAGATAACTTTGATTTTGGAACGATCACCGTATGACAAAACGCTCTCAGTACGCCCATGCGCAACCATTAATACTCGCTAAGAAACCTGCATTAAGAATGGTGCTGACTATGTAAAAAATGCACAATGGAGCACAAAAAGCTGCTCATTTCAATGGTATAATTTCCGACTACATAACCGATTTACTTTGGATTAAAAAATGGGGCAGTTACTATTGGAACGTAAGGTAAATAGCTGTTGGTCATCGCTGCCAAATGTGCATTGAAAATGGTGGTTACTATGTACCAAAATGCATTCTGAAGCACAGAATATCGCTTGTTTTAACGACTTTTTAAGATTAAAATATAGCAAGCGTAACAGTTGGAACGAAACTGCTATTAAAAATAGTATTTAAATATTTGTTTTAATGTGGGCCGGTGAATATATTGTGGTATTCTACATCTATTATTTTATAACTATTAATATTATTATATTTATTTCCGATTATTATTTATGTATTATTTTTATGTTTTTTTTTTCAAATTGATCAGTAATTTTATTTAATTTTATATTGTTGCAAATGTTAATATCCACAGCAAATTAAATAAGATTAATTGTTTAAAATGACAAATCGTACATTTATTTGTTATATATATATATATATATATATATATATATATATATATATATATAATATAATATAATATATATATATATATATATATATATATATTCAGGGTGTCCGGAAAGTTACTATACAGTCTTACAAGTTACTATAGAGACAGCCTACAGCTACACAAAAATAAATATTAACTATTAATACAAATATAATACTATAAAACAATAAAACTGTATAGTAACTTTACGGACACCCTGTATACATACAAGATAATTTGTTAGAAATACATTTTAGTTCTTTGAAAAATCAATGACTAATAAATTCGCACATAATAAATTTTTCATATGATTAAAAAATAATATATTACAGATGCAAAAATGATCAAATCGCGTAATGAATATTTATATCGCGTACTTATAACTCTGAAACTAAAAATAGAAAAAAACTCACTTCATTAAATATAATTTATTCCTAGAGGAAATCAGACTATATATATATATATATATATATATATATATATATATATATATATGTATGTATGTGTGTGTAAATTCAGTTAGGTTTGAGATGTTCAAAAGTAGGGGCTAATGAATACAACGAGGTTGTTAGAAAGTGCTCGATAACAAGAGCAACATATGTATTTATTATTTTTTCCAAGGTAAACATTTACATTTGGTCGCTACAAACAGCCATCTGTTTCTGTCAATAAAACATCATCAGGCGACTCTGAACCATTTTACGCCATAAAAATGAAAAGACTGAGCTCTCCAAAAATAAAAATATGAAAGTTGCGAACTCTCTACAAAACTAAAGATAAAAAAATGCGGAAATAGCATTTCAGCCTCTTTGGATTTTTTGTTTCAAAAAGTGCTTCAGTTGAAATGATTAAAGTGGGTCGTAATTTTACCGGAACAGTTGATTGTGTTAGTGGGTGGGGGAGTCTGTTTATAAACTAATGTTTGTGTGCCAAAAAAATAGGGTTTGCAAATGTGCTCGTTAATATAACAAGTCGCGTGTCAGAAAAAGAGTGAAAGTTAGGAAGGGGGAGAGGGGTTAAAAAATAAATAATAGAGAGAGAGAAACGGAAAAACAAAGAAAAGAAAGGGAATTATCTCTATGATGAAGAATGAAACGTTAAGCCTTTATAGAGTCAAGTATACATATTCCTAACGAGACAGATATTTATAGATATACATACACATACACACGCATGCATATACACACATATATACATATACGCACATACACACATATATACACAAACATATACATACATATATATATATATACATATATATATATATACATTTATATACATATATATATATACATACATACCTCTCTCTCTTTCTGTCTGTCTGTCTGTCTGTCTGTCTGTCTGTCTCTCTCTCCCTCTCCCTCTCTCTCTCTCTCTCTATATATATATATATATATATATATATATATATATATATATATATATGCATAAACATACACGAACGGACATCCAAATAAAAATATACGTACAGCGATACTAACATACATACATATGTGTATATTTAAGTAAATAATTTTAGAATATTGGATATATAAAATTAAGTTATTAATTAATGAATTATATTTAAATTTTCTATCAAGAGCCATTATGGAATTTTTGTGATACTTTAAAATTCATTCGAGTACATATAAATGTGCACACGTCTATATGGATATGTAAATGCGAATGTGTACGCATTTTATTATTATTTTCAAAATTTATAAAGCAATTACCAATATTATCACATTATTATGTGTCATATAAGGTGTTAATATTATCATATTTTACATAATTATATATATTATTGTTGTTATATATTATCTATTATTATATAAGGTGTTAATTATATTTGTTACTAATTGGGTTAATAGTGATTAAAATTAAAATTATATTAGTGTAGCGGAGTAAGGTAACGTGCATACATTACTATCGGTGTAAACCATCTATGAAATTAAGTGACTTATAAGTTATAATATATTGTTATATTTGTACGCATTGGATTAGTGCATAAGCAGAATATTTGTACGTATGAGATTAAAGCATTGCAGTATAGATACCGATTAGTTAACTTAAAGTTTATAATATCTTTGCTTTTTTATTTTAATAAATATTGGAGTTGGGTGGTTTGGGGTTTAGCTCATGGATTTGAAAATTCAAGAGTTGGAGATTGGTACTATGTCAAAACAATATACACATGCATATACTAAACAGAAAATTGCATGAAGTACGCGCACATACGCATACGCACATACACATATACACATATATACAGATAAAAAAGAAGGATGAAAAAATGCAATAGAATCATTAAATGCATTAGCTTTGAAGATTTGGAAACCTTGTCGCATCTAAAAATATTTCTTCTTCCCAGCTCATATATACACATACGTGTAGTTATATAAATATTGAAAGATATAATAAAGGATAGGAAAAGTTATATATTATTATATACATATATTACATGAAAGTTATATATTATTATATACATATATTACATGAAAGTTAATTAGATTAGGTTAGTGGGAGGGGTGCGTATAGTTACATGTACGTTTACAATATACGTGGGAAGATATAGACACGTGCTGAAAAAATTATACAAAATTCACATATAAGATAGAACTGTAGGATGCATATATATATATATATATATATATATATATATATATATATATATATATAGTGGAGATGGTAATTAATAAAAACTGAAGAAAGTGCTCAATACTGTTGTCGAGCAAATATGCGTTTTATTTTTATTACCGTATCTGTTACATGATAAGGGATGTTCCCTTTTCATGTAAGTATAAAAAGAGAGATTTAGATTTTAGAGAGATTTAGTTAAAATGAAAATGAAATAGCAATAGAAGAAATTCTAACCTCGTAATTTAGGTTTAGAAATAGATTACGTGTGAGAATTAGAAAATGGAATGTAAAACAGCTTAGAGATAAAATAGTTTCAAGAAAAGAATGTGCGCTGTCAAGAAAATTCAATTGAAAGAATGCAGCTACAAGATAATTTAATAAACATGTTTTTACATATTGGAAATATAGGTTACTTAGAATATAGGTTAAAATTCCTTTTGTAAAAAAAGGAAAAGTTTTGGACACGCAAGTGGAAGAAGAGATATTTTAACATGTGTATGACGTCATGGAAAAATGGGAAGTTCTAGATATAGATAGAAAAATTTTAGAGTTAAGCAGACAGAAGCAGGGGGAGAGACGGAGAGAGGGCCTGAGGTCGACAGACGACAGTCGAGTTTGGAATTCGAACGTCTAGAAACGAGACGGTCACTTTGAAACTTAATATGTGAAGCTTTGAATTCTTGATGATGAAAACCACGGCCGGTCGTGAGAAGAAATAAACCCATCATGTGTTTTTGTAAACGTCGTTTTGTGTTGTGATTCTACCAGAAAGGTAAAGTGATAATTGTTATTATATGCCTATATATTTGTGTTATAAAATGTCTTGAGATACACATCTCATATCTACAATGTGAACTCGACATCTCATATCTACACTAAGACTGTCTGAACATTATCTCCGCTATATAAGAGCTTCCATCACAATTCTAAGAATAAACACTTTTAATATATATAAATCGTCATAACACGAGCCATCTCTTCATAACAGAAACAACGACATTCTTTATAAAACGAACAATCCATCTCTCCTACAACATCTCTCTCTCTAAGACTCTCTTTTAATGAAACCCCTATATAACATATCTTTCTGTTAAGTTGCATTATTGTTTCGGCTACACGGCCGTTCTTTTTGGCCCGCCCCCCGCCTTCAAACATAAGCGACCACGCAACAGCTCAAGAATACTTACCAAGAAATCACCTTACCAACGAGACGCTAAAAACTTTAACATTAAGACTCGATTTTTAAAGTAACCCCCCTCCTCTCACCCCCACATATTCCTCTCCCTCTCATGTACCCCTATGCCCTCAGCCACACCAGAATAGACCTCCCAGACCCTCCCCCACAAGTTCCTTATACCCCAAAACTAAAACATTATCGACATACAAAACGCCCCCACCTTCCCTCTTTGTTCCTTTCCTCTCTTCCTCTTCCGCCCTCCTCGGACCCCCCTGCCCTCATTCACTCTTCCACTCTTTCATCCCAAAATAGCGAACATTTCTGTAAAAATCTGAGGACGCTACAGACGGCCAAAAAACGGGCGTGTAGCCGAAACAATAATGTAACTTAACAGATAGATACGGTAATAAAAAATAAAACGTATATATATATATATATATATATATATATATATATATAAATATATATATATATATGACAAATATGGAGGAGTCTCTGAATAAATATACAGTTATTTATGGTTATATAAGTGCGCATAGTGGGAGATACTTAGTATAAGCGAATCATGGATAGAGTGAAAGGGATGAAGAGGTATATGGGTAGCAGATGATAAGCGTCATTAAACCATACGAAGTATAATAATTGATAGCACATAAGGATTGAGGGTATGTATATGGCATATTAAGTTATTATGCATGTATGAAAGTAGTATTTAAGTCTAAAGATTAGATTGAGGTTAGAAAGGAGGCGTTTCTGATAGTGTTTGCAATTGATAGAGTTTTCGTATTTTTATTGAGGATCTTATCTTTCTCCCTAAATGCTGTAATAAATAGTTTATCATTAAGGTATAGGCAGCAAGGTGAATGCATAGACGGATAAGTGTTTTTCTCTTAAGGATATTCCAATTTACAATTTGTAACATTCTCCGTTCAATTAACTCATTAAAGTATTTAGCTAGTGATGTTCTGTCTGTATAGTTTGGATTTCCAAGGGAGCATTTGTTTCTCGTATATCTTTCTTTGAATGTGTTATTTGTCATGCCAATATAATATTTTTATCAGGGCATTCTTTGGAAGAAATGGAAGCTTGTAAACAACTGAGGTGAGTAGGCAGTTTTCTTTTAAGGGGCATTCATACTTTCTTCTACAATTACATGATTTGGTTACTTTGGGTGTATTTCTATTACTGCCAGCTAATATTTTATTATTATGTCTTTTTATTATTTTTCTTAATTATCACTACAGCTATAGCTGAATTTGATAGTAATTTGTATCAAACATTTGTGCAGAGTGCTTTCAGGAGAGAAATTCTTTTTGATAAGTTTTAAAATTTTATTGCCTTGGTTAGTTTTAAGCATCATATTATAAGATGGCGTAAACCAGATTGTTTTCCTTTTTCTATTTATTTAGGTGTACTATTAGAGGGTGTTAGTTCAATATATCCGAGTTGCTTATTTTTATAGCAACTGTTATTAAGGGTTTTATTGTAAAAAATGTTGTGGGAGTTGAAGATTCTTTGGTTTGAGGAGTTGTTACTGATCCTTTTGCTAAATGACCTAGGTTTGTGTTCGATATTAATTTCATGGCGGTTACATAGTGGGTTAACATAGACGGGATTAGCGTTGTCCTTCTGAAATGTTTCATAACGCCCCTTCTTTAAATCTAAGGTTACATCCAAAAATTAACTATTTTATAGTAGAAATACTGTCAAATTTTAGCTTGGTTATCTGAAATTCATCGAATATGATTTTATTTACTCTCTCGCATTTAGGACCATTACAGTCTTTTATAATCATAAGCTCATCGTCTTCATATAGACCGATGTTTTAAACCGCAATGGTCCTAGTTAGGTTATAGAAACTATCAAACCCCCACTAGGTCTGTCATTTTAAACCATCCTTATGGCCCTCTCTTACTAACGTAATTACTTTGATATAGTTACTTGGATGATTATTTTATTATAAACACACAATCGATTAATTATCTCATTGATTACTGTACACGCAATACCCCTTATCTCTGAGTGGCCTCCGTGCCTTGATAAGTGGTGACCCCTATGTACCCACCCCCCAAAAAACTCACATTTCATCTTTGTTCATAATCCTAGATATGTTACTAATTTCGACAATGATTTTTTTTAATTTAAAACCCACATTATGCATCTTCCTCCTACTTATATGATATATTGTCTGGGCTTATTATATCATTCCAAACGCACCAATCAAGTAAATCACATTTCTTCATTTTTCATAATTCTTGGATATGTTACTAATTTCGACAATAATTTTCATAACTTTAACCCACTATGTCATTCCCCCTTACTTTAATAATAACTTGTATATATTGCAAGGAATGATTATTTCATTACAAACAAATCAATCAATTCTGGGTATTCTCATAGTAAATATGTTTCACCTATCTTATCCAATCCCGAGTGACGCCACTTATTCTGCTAATATATATCTTTCACCTATCTCATTCGATCCTAGGCGACGCTGGGTATTTTGCTTCTATATGTTTTCCACCTATCTCATTCAATACTAGGCGATGCTTTCTGATAGTATATATTTGCACATCTAATTCAATCCCGGGACCGGCTTCATGTCCGCCACCCGACTGTTGAAAATACACATTAAATAAAGTAATGTTTTAATCGTAAACTGTTTCAGTCTCTTCTGGGACTGACTTTATATACCCAACCCACTGCTAAAAATATACATGAAATAATGTAATGTCTAAATAGTAAACTGTTTCAGGCATTTCCAGGACCGACTTTATATCCCTAACCCACTGTTAAAAATATACATGAAATAATGTAATGTCTAAATAAGTAAACTGTTTCAGCCATTTCTGGAACTGACTTATAATCGTCATCCCATTGTTGAAAATATACATGAAATCAAGTAATGTATGAATCGAAAACTTTTTCAGTCATTTCCGGGACCGATTCTCATCTCCCATCCTACTGTTAACAATATACATTAAATAAAGTAATGTCCAAAACGTAAATGGTTGCAGCCATTTCCAGAACCGACTGCATATTTCCCACCCGAATGTTAAAAATATACATTAAATAAAGTAATGTGTAATGCGTAAACGGTTTTACCCATTTTCAGGACTGATTCAATATCCTCCAACCCACGATTAAAAATATACATTAAATAAAGTAATGTTTAAATCGTAAACAGTTTGAGTAATTTCCGGGACTGACTTCATATCCCGTAACCCATTGCTTAAAATATAATTGAAATAAAGTGATGTTTAAATCATAAACTGTTTCCGCAGCTTTTCGAAAGTAATACATAAAAACATCAACACGGTTAGAGATTAGGCAACCATTGCTTCAACATGAATTTCTGAGTGTAGTATCAGTTTCAACATTCCAGTAAATTAAATCCCCCCCTTTTTTGGTCTTAGTTAATGGAGGAGAACTCATTAATTACTGATACAATTTTTATTTTTGTTATTGACCAGAGTGCCCATTGTGGGGAGCTCGCTTCCCCTAAATTTTTAACCGACCTCATGTCCAATTCCGCCCTTGTGGGGAGGTAAGTAAACAAAAAAAAATAAACAGAACGGACATATTCCAGGGCATTTTATGATTAATCAGAAGCGTTTGCTTAAGAAGTACTTTCCAACACCCTGGAAAACCTCATCAGTATGTCCTGTATTTAAGAATTCATGTGATAAGTCATCTTCCTCTCAGTACAGAACAATTAGTCTCCTGTATATCATGAGTACGTTGCTGGAATCCATATTAAATAAATAGTCAACCACCTCAGCAGAAATAACCTTCTTAGTGACATGCAATATGGTTTCCGCTCTGCTAGATGTACAGCAGATGTGCTGACGGTTATATCTCGTAGGATTAGTGAATCTCTCGACAAAGGGTTCCTTTCTAGCGCAATTGCTCTTGACATATCAAAGGCCTTCGATAGGGTATGGCATACATATTTCACAAGATTTCCAGCTGCGGTATCACTGGAAATATTTTCTCAATTATTAAATCATTTCTCTCGGATAGGCTCATAAGAATAGTGGTTGATGGGCAGAAATCGGAGGCCCACAGTATTAATGCTGGAGTTCCTCAGGGGTCCATACTGGGTCCAACTCTCTTCCTGATCTACATAAATGATCTTCCAAAGCACATACTTAAACCATTCGCTGACATCTATGCTGATGACACAACCATCTATGGCAACACATCAAAGGCCATAAATGACAAAGTTCTCTCTGATTCTCTCGCTTCTCTGATCTTGAGCGTGTTGTACAGTGGGGGAAGATGTAGCTGGTTACTTTAAATGCATCTAAAACCAAGCTCCTATCTTTACATCATCAACGCTCTGATCCCCATCTGGCATCAATTGATATGGATGATTCTCGCCTTGGGGAGACTCCATGTTTTGACAAGCTTCTGGGCTTGACCTTATCTCCTGATCTGAAATGAAACACGTACATCAAGTCGGTTGTCAAGGTCGCTGGAATAACGGTAGGATGTTTATACGGCTCCAGAAGATACTTCACTGCTGATGCAATTCTCTTTCTATATAAAAGCCAAGTACGTCCAAGGATTGAGTAATACTGCCACATCGTGGCAGGAGCTGCTAAAAACAGCCTATCCCCCCTTGTCAGAGTACAAAATAGACTTTGTGGCTTAGTGAGGGATACCTTTTTCTCTTCTCTGCAGACTCTCTCCCACAGAAGAGACATTGCGCATCTGTCTTTGTTTTATCGTAATTTCCATGGAAAGTGCTCGTCTGAACTCCAATCTCTTTTCCCTCACCAATATTTCATGAAAAACACCCGTCTAGCTGAAGCAGCTGTCAATAATTTTCCCCACTCTTTATCTGTGCCTAAATTTAAATGTAGATTCTATGAACAAGGATTCTTCCTAAGAAGTGCAAACCTGTGGAACTTTTGCCTGTTTCCCACCTGACTACAACTTGGATGTCTTCTAGTCCAACAGAAACACATTTCTGATAAACAACAGCCTTAAGTGACACTTTATCAAATCTCCATTACTAACGATTACTACGATATTATCTCTTTGATTACTTTACACACAAAAACCCTTATCCCCAGGTGGCTTCCGGGCCCTTATAAGTGGTGTCTACCATGTAAAAAATAAATAAAAATAATATATTATACTAAATTTGAAACTTCCAATTTAATAATTAAAAACAATAACAATAGTAACACCATACTAAACCAAACTAATATAGCGCATGTATTTATTTGCCTCTTCGAAGGTTGCCTCCGAACCCATTCTAAAAACTCACACAACGCATACATAGGTCACACAACAACACTCTTCTTAACCTATCATTTAGCTGATAATAGTGCCATAAAACAACACCAAACAATCCCACGATAAAAATACAGTGTCGTCCGATATTAGCAATATCTTAACTAAAAATACTAAAATTCAATATCTTAACAACTGCACATGACGACTAAAATTACGGGAAGCCATACTTATCCAAAAACTACAACCTTTTTTTAACCGTATCTCATTTAACAAATATCTTAAAGGTATTTAATAACAAATATGAAACTAAATTAATAAACTATAAAATAGGAAAATCGAAACTAAACTAAAATGAAATAAAATAATTCGCCCCCAACCCTCCTCCACCCACCTAACACGCAGAATTCCAAGCGTAATGTGAACAGACAGCTTACTGCTTAACTCCCTACATAGTATCCCTGCAAGTTATGTCCTGGATAGTGCGCCCCTACATCAACGTGGTACTGTGATTTGTTTGGGATGAAACTGCATTAAAAAAAAGAAATGATTATAAAATGAAACAAGATTTATTACATTGCACAAACTACTTAAAGAAAAAGGACAATCAGCAGCGAACGAAGCGTAACATACAACTGACATTAGTTTCATGAAAACAAATCGTCGAGATTGGAAAAAAGAAAGAAACTGTTCTGAATGCTTATCCTCTAATGATAAATGAATCTCTAAAATGATTTCTTGAAACCACCCAATCGAACAAAGAACATCTCAGCATGCTATGTGTTCCTCTGGTACCTCTTTTCCGCCTACATATTCGCATGCACGTGACATTTGATCTCTGATCTCCGTGACAACTAAATCCGGTGTATACGTCTAGCTAGACAGGGGGTTCCTCAAGATCCTCACAATGAAACATCGGAACGGGAACTGAGATACATTAGATAAAATAGACATCCGTTGATGGAAGAGACAAGTTGACAAAGCGAAATAAATGGGATCGAGATACATCAACAAATAGTCCGTCTCATATATATATATATATATATATATATATATATATATATATATATATATATATATATATATAAAGAGAGAGGGAGAGATACAGAGGGAGAAACTAAAACAACATTTTTCTAGTTCTTTGATTTACAGGCAATGCCGCGACACGTCTATTAATATCGAAGGATAATGTGGATTCAATAGATGTTTCAGGCTTTAGGTTAAATTCGAATTCTATAATATATTTGTGTAATCGATTTGTTGTTTTGTAATATAGTGCGTATGTGCGCGTGGAATTTATCAGCAGCGGCTAGGATTAACATGCAAATAGATTAGCAGCAGCGGCAATAAAATGCGAATATGCAAATTAGGACGTGTGCGAAGAGGGGAAGGAACGAAAAGGAAAAAAAATGCAACACGTACTCGGACAGAGACAAATGTCGGGTCGAAAAGAATGCAGGTGTAAAGCGAAGGCGCGTAATGGCTGACGTACGGTCGGAGAAAGGAGAGCCGCTTTCTGGGCTAAAATGGACTTTTTTTTAAAGTGGTGCCGAAAATAATTGTAATACAAAAGACAACTTTTGTTGGAAAAAGAAAAAAAAAGCCGAGTCGAATATTTTATTAATTTGTTTTATTTGTTTGTCCACTTCTGACGTAACGGTATCGTTACAGTTGCTTCTCATAGCATAATCATAAATCCGATGAAACTATATAAAGTTTCCTATTTGTATTATTTGAAATTTTCGGACTACTATTCTAAACTTGCCTCATTTTTATAATGTTTTGGTCGATGTAACCTCCGACATTATTGAGGTGTGACTTGTCCTAACTTGGCAATGTTTCGAACTCGCGAATTTGTAGGCGATTTTGACGGAATCCTTTATTTACTTTACGAGGGAAACATATTATTGTTCGATCAGCTATGACTGGATAGATGTCCTAAGTAAGTTCCGCAAGGATCCATGGGTAGTTGTTATACATGGAAAAATCAATTGTAAAATTGATATTCTCGTGAAGGTTGAAGGTTCAATTCCTAGTGTGGCCAACTGAAAAATAAATTATTTACGACCCCACTCCAGTCATGGCTGGTGGAACAAGAGCATGCAACCCAATATCACTGAAGATAAGAACAGTAGTCCGAACAAACGAAATAATACGAATAACTAATCCTCATCTAAAAAACAAAATCTGAAACATCATATAATTGTATGTACAAGATTTATCGTTAAATATTTAACGAATTATAATTTCCGATGTGTATGAAATTTAAATAATACATATAACACAGCGATCCATAATATATATATATATATATATATATTTATATATATATATATATATATATATATATATATATATATATATCGGGCCTCATGTACTGTTCATAACTATATGTGCATATGTATATAAATATATATTAAAAAGTTTGGCTCATATCCAGGTAACCTACATCAAATATTACAAGTGTTTAGACTCAAAACTAGCGCACGAGTTTGTTAGAGTCTGCAAAGGTCAACACTTTCAACTTTGACTCCCTGACATCCAAATTTTCGCCAAAAACTTGATTAAAAAACTTGCTGCATGTCTGAATACCTTGTATATAACATTTGAAATGCTTAGACCGTAAATTGGCTGAATAGTTTGCTAGGGACCACAAAGGACAAATCTTATTAACTTTAAATTTGGCAGCACATTTTTTGGCTAAAAACTGACTTAATAGTCTGGCTTATATCCGAATACGCTCTATGTAAAACTTCAAATGTATGGACCAAAATTGGTAGAGATATCAGAGATCAATTTTTTAAAAACTTTGACTCGAATTTTGATTCCTTAACATTTATTATTTTGGGCTCTAATCAAATTACAAAGTTCTATCTCTGTCCAATTATCTAAAATTTCCAGTGTTTAGACTCTGAATTGGCGGATGAATGATGTAGAGTTGTCAAAGTTTTCAAATTGTTGAACTTTGACCCCTTGACAGGCAAATGTCTAGCCAAAACCCGATTAAAAAGAATTTCCCGAATCTTAATACTCCTTATGTCATATCTCGAGTCGGTAGACTGAAAATTGACAGAGTAGTTTGGTAGGAAAATGGACGCAGACAGACAATTTATCTTTTATATATAGAGAGATTATGTAATATATATATATATATATATAATATATCAAAATCAAAAATATATCAAAATCAATATATATATATATATATATATATATATATATATATATTATACATTTTGATTTGGGCCAAAGACAATTCCTTTCAGATTAAACTCCTTAATAAAAATCGAAATTCACAAAATTGGACTTTAAAATCGACAGTCTGGAAATCCGAGACAAGAATATGAGAGTGATCCT
The DNA here is from genome assembly GCF_053919585.1 of Euprymna scolopes. Classification (NCBI taxonomy): domain Eukaryota; kingdom Metazoa; phylum Mollusca; class Cephalopoda; order Sepiida; family Sepiolidae; genus Euprymna; species Euprymna scolopes. The sequence continues at coordinate 52,020,913 of NC_136519.1, read as the reverse complement.
ATTTTCACGTAGACTTGTTTTCAAACACCAATATAATATTATATGAACATTATAGTTATGATGCTAGAAATGAACTCGTAGTAATTTTTCGTGCAGCGGTTCTTTATCGATGAAAGAAGTCAGCGAGTAACATACATGCAAATACAAAATGTAAATACAATGGCGGGTGGGGAGGCTCGGCTTCGTCCGATCGTTAAATACGCTTCAATATCGTAATTTAATTTGTCCAGATTCCGTATATATTATTATAGAGTTGTGATTTGAAAAGTAAAAAAAAAAAACATATTTGGATGCCATCAGCTATAATAGAAATGAAAAGCAAAACTGTAGGAACCAAAGTTGGTGACGTTACCACTTTACCAACTTGACACGCATATGAACTGATTAAAAATTAAAAAATAAACTTAGATAAATGGACAAAATGAACGACGACTTTTTCAATTTTGACCCATTTTTGACCCCTTAAAAACTATTTTAACCGGTTAAAAACCCATGAAAGAACGTCCCGTAAACAATCCGATCATCTGAGGCCTTAGCGCCGCTCTGCTACTGTTAGCTTCGGAAGAGATAGTGTTTGAAAATATGGAGGTAGTCAGTCCGACACGCATGTAGCTGTTTATATATTAGACTAGCGGGGAGGACGCTTAAATATGACATTTTTAATGTCTAGATTTCGTATATATTATCAATAAGTCGTGATTTCAAAAGTAAAAAAAATACTATTCCGGTACAATCAGCTAGAATCAGAGGGAAACTGTAGCTTTTAAAGCTGGTGACATTGTCACTATCTCACTATCACAGCAACAGCTTAAAAATTAAAAATTAAAAAAAAATAAGATTAATATACAAAATGTTCAACGATTTTTCAATTTTGACCCACTTTCACTCCTTAAAACCGACTGAAGACTCATACAAGAACGGTCCGTAAAACATCCAATTATTTGAGGCATCTTACATCACTCTGTAACTTTTACTTTCTGAAGAGATGGAGTTTCAAAATATGGAGACAGCCAGCAAACAGACAGACAGGCAGACATATAGACGTTTATAATTAGATTAGTGAATTTTCTAATTTAAGTTTGATTAATCGTATGTTTGTATTAGTGAGAATACTGTTTTCATAACGACTGTTATTCTCACAACGTTGTGATCTATGTAATCTCCGACTTTTTTCAGGTGTACCTAGTAAAACTCAGGAATCTTTCTGTCAAACTTAGACATCTGCAACTAAGAAGCCTTCAAGTTATCCATCCCCTTCTTTCTGCAATTTTTATTTTCACCCCTCAATCTAAATTTTACCCATCTTGGAGAGAAAGAAATCAATCACTAACGCCCAATACCTCACCCACATAATTTTCTTTTCTCCATTTCGTCCTATCTATAGAGCATCCCCACTTAGAGACCGGTCTGCAGGAGCTCAAATTCTGTTACAACCCGAAGTGGAGCAGGCGCTCTATCAACTAGACGGGGTTGGGAGGGTCCTACTAAACACTTTTGTATTTTTCCCCACCCTCGACACAAATGAATCATTGTATCATCGTTATTATCTTTTTTGTTTTTACACGTAAATAAAAATGTTTTTAAAATTGAGTATTAAGTAGGACGTCCCCCAGTACGAAAGGGTGAATGCGCTATTATGGTGAAAGTAGATACTAACTAAGAGGAATTTTTTGTTTAGTTTTGGAGTGACAATGATGACCAACGACCCCCATTTTTCCCCCATTTTGAGTTGGCCTTGTGCCTAAGTTTTTTGTTCAGTTGAAACTTACATTGGAATTTTAGTATGAATAAAGAATTTAATATCTCAAAGTGTAGTATCTGTTCTGCAGATGCTGTACTTAAGGTAATCAATGGAGGGGAAACTCTCTATACTGGGACAATTATTATTTTTCCTCCCAACCAGAGTGCTCCGTTTGACTTTTTTTCGGGGACCTATATAAAAACGACCTCGTGTCACATTTGGCTTTGGTGGGAAAGCTGATAACGATCAATTAAGGACCCTATTCGAAACCAATCCACGCACAACTGTACGGGAGCTTGCTTCTAAACTAGGCGTAACGCATACGACGATTTTCAACCACTTGAGAGAGATTGGAAAGAAAAGACACCTCGATAAATGGGTGCCTCACGAATTAAACGGCAACTAAATAAAACTCCGTAATGAAGTGGCATCTTCCTTTCTTTTACACAAGAACAACCTGTTTCTTGACCGAATTGTGATTTGCAATGAAAAGTTGTTTCTTTAAGGACTACCGGTGACACTTAGCTCAGTGATTTGACGCCGACAAAGTTCCACAATACTTCCCGAAGCCAAAGTTACACCAAAAGAAGGTTATGCTAACTTTTTGTGAACGATCTTATCCATTACAGTTTTTTGAATGCATGCGAAACATTTACTTTGACGAAATACTGTCAACAAATGGATGAAATGACTCAGAAACTTCGAAAACAACACCAATCATTAGTCATCAGAAAAAGGGCAAGTCTTCTATAGGCAATGCCCAGCTGCATGTTGCTAAACCGACCCTGCAGAAGTTGAACAAATTGGGGTATGAAACTCTGCCTCATCCAACGTAAGCTCCATATATTTTACCTACCGATTATCAAGCATTTCAACAACTTTTTGCGTGAGAAATGTTTTAAAAACGTTAGCGATGTCATAAAAGCCTTCAGAAACTTCATCGCTACCAGAACGTAAGATTTTCACGTTACTGGCATAAATCCACTTGTTTTGAGTTGGCAAATGCGTGTTAATTCTGATAGTGCTTATATCGATGAAGAATTTTTTTTTTATTTATGCCGAGATATTCGAATTTAAATTTTTCTTATCAACCTGATATATCGGTAATATGGCAACCTGTAGTAAATTATTCGGATACAAAGACTTTTTTCAGCGGTTTTATCCTTAAATATTATTTAATCCAAAAGTTGTCGATATGCCGTAATACTGACAAACCAAGCAAAAATTCAATTGTTTTACTTGCATTTATAAATTACCAAAAATGATTCGATTTGTATTTTTTTTTTTGTTCCGGTTATGTAAAAGATATATGGCGCCAATGCAGACAATCTAATAAATTCCGGAATGCTTTAATATTCTCGTAAAAGCAATAAAAAATAAATGATCAGACTGTGAAATGGGACATTTTTTTAACATTCAAATATTTAAAATAATCGCTATAACTTCATTTCACGGCGAAAACTATATAAACTTATCGAATATAAAAATTCAGGAATATGTTTTGAATCCAGTCTATAAACATGCAACAGATTGAATGTATAATTTACTGCATAGTTTTAATACATGGGATTAACCTGAAAATACTGTTCAAACAAAGATTACAAGTTTTCTTTACAAAACAGCAAATTAATATCGTGAATAAATATTAAATAAATAAGATATATTGAACTTGAAACATAGAAACTTTTCAAATTTATCGGATTTTACATTAAAAACGCGAATAGGTCGATTTGCTGCATCACAAAACAACTAAGTACCACTTAACGAACAAATAGTTTAAGATATAAAAGAACGGAAATCATAAAAAAAACTTTTTTACAAACAATTATGGATTAGGCATTAAATAACCTGATAATTGTTTATATGTCGTACAACAAAACAACCAGCATGAGGATAACAATAAGGCTTAAAGATATTTAATTCATAAAAAAAAACCCTAAGATATTAGAAATTTCTGATTTTGCGTTTGGTAACCCAGAATTAGATTTCTACTATTAAGAACGTTTATTGCTTAAATAGACTTTGATATTATTGTATGCTCCAGATGGTGTTAACGAAAATCGTATAAAAAAACATACATCCCCAATGGCAATGAGAAAGAGGTTGTTATCTTAGAAACGGAAAAGAACTAGGACAACGATGATGTAGTTAACAGCAAGTATAGAAGTGATGTGTTGCCATAAATGGTGTTTGGATTAGTTATATCGACTCTTTCCATCTCTATCTCTTTTCCTCTCTCTGTATCCTTTTCTTTTTCTCTGTTACCGCCACTATGCATAAGGTTGAGAAGAGTTCATGTAGTGGCGTAATATAGAAAATCACGATAGTACTATCACATCTGACTTCAACCCTTCTCTTCGTGACGCTATACTCTCGCATGTGTTTGACCTTTTTGGCCAAGATCAAAGTGTAGCATCTGTTCCGGCAGATACTGCAAGCTATGACTAGCTATGACTAGCAAAAGACCAGATGTGGGGGCAACCCCACATGCCTGACCATTAACCAGCTCCCATTTCCTACCTCTCGGGAGCTGGTCCCCTTTTTCCCTTCCCCCCTCCCTTCACTCCTCACATTAAAAATCGGCCTTGTGCCTAATTTGCTCGGTGGGGGAGCAAATAAATACCATCTGTTCCGGCAGATACTGCAAGCAAAGACCCTATGTGGGGGCGACCCCACAGATAAGACCTTGGTCAATGTAGGGGCAACCCTTCATACCAATTGTCACTATCCAGTTCCCCTACTCCCCGGGGAGTTGGTCCCATTTCCCCTTCACTCCTCACATTAAAAATCGGCCTTGTGCCTAATTTGCTCGGTGGGGGAGCAAATAAATACCATCTGTTCTTCAGATGCTGCACTTCCATTTCTTGTTCTCTTTCGGTGGAGGAGAAATCCTTCACGACTGAGACAATTTTTTTATTTTTGTACCTTTTCTCCACGTTAAAAAACGACCCTGGTGTCTAACTCTGTCCCGTGGGGAGGCATAGTAAATAGGTACATGAAAGCATGAAAGAGTAAAGCGTGTATATATTTATGAGTTTCTATTATCGTCTAGGGATGTGATTATGTGCGAGTGTGCATATATATATATATATATATATATATATATATATATATATATGAGTGTGTGTATATATAATCTATATATGAGTGTGTGTGTATATATAATCTATATATGAGTGTGTGTATATATATCTATATATCTATAAAAGCGAAATTGTCTGTCTGCGCGTGTCTGCGTGTCTGTGTGTGCACATTTTCCTACTAGACCACTCTGTCAATTCTCAGTCTACAGACACGGGATTTGTCATAAAAGGCATTGAGATTTGAGAAAATCTTTTAACTCGACAGCGTTTTGCCAAATGTCGACAATGGGCTCGCTAACTATTAATTTAAATAAAGCTGCACATTATCTCAATTAATTTTTCTAGAGAAGAACCGGGGATTTCTATATACATTCCGGTAGATATTAGTTAGCATTCTGGGCGTATGGAAGTCAGTTTTAGTTCTTTAGATCTAATAGTCAGTTGATTTTCGTTGTCATTCGGAAACAGATGTCCTCACTGTGTTGAAGTGGACTTGGTATTTCATGATTTAATTATATATATATATATATATACCACTAGTTTCTAACTTAGTAATAAGGATGATAAAACAAGGTGGGGATAAAAATAAAATATTTAAACAGTTAAATAAAGCATTTGTTCGTTATCCTGAGTCTTTTGAATCGTTTGGGATTAACCAGACTATATTAATAAAGGAAATCCAAAACTATATTAGCTATGTATAAAATGTATTTATAATTACATATAATAAAATTATAATAATAAAAAAAATGTATATATGTAAATATATTTTTAACCTTTATATATCTAATTTTAAATAAGAATGTAAATATACTAAATACTAATCATAGTGGGGGTGATAAGTAGTTAAATGAATTAATCCGTAATCTTATAAATACAAGACTGATAAATTAAAAAAACATATCCATTTTAAGTGTGGAAATTGATGAATCGCACAGGTAAGAAATTCATTTTTATAGTATGAAAAGGTTAGTAACTGCAATTAAGAATAGGAAATTGGATCACATGTTTGTAACATTCCTTCTTCCAAAGATTAAGGGTGGTGGTGTTTGATCAACACTGCTGGGGAGCCATGATGTAATATACTGTTTTGTTTTTAAATCCCCGAAAAACTGTTTAATCGTAAACAACTGATGATCCCTTGAAAAATAAATTATTGGTATTATAGTAAATTCGAGAGCGAGTTGATGCAGAGATTGCAGGTGATTAAATAACTTACTTACTAGATGGTTTTCTAACGAATGATAAAAAATATTCTTTTGTATAGTTTTAAAGGTTAAAAACTTCAAAGACTATATATATATATATATATATATATATATATATATATATATATATATATATATATATATATATTTACTGACAAAAAGTGTTCGCGTGTGTTAGCAACAACTATTGTCTAATCGCTAAACATGTATTTTTCTCTGGTGTTTGAATGACAATAATTGCCTTTAGATTTTCCGCACAATCCGTTTTTTCGATAATCTTTACAATTGATTTTGCGTTATCGCAAAAGCCGCTTTTTATTGATTTCTCGCTGACACCGACTCATTGGGTTGTTTAGGAATTTGTGTAATTCGTCAATGTGTTAGCAGTCCCTCCGCACTTCCAGTGGCGGATCCCTTAGTGGTCTGTCTTCTCAGTCTTTCAAACCTCATACATGACCATTGCGTGTAATATCAGCCGAAGCTTTTCCAACATATGCGCGTGTCTTTTATTCCTGTTAGAAGCAGAGGGTATCAGATTATGCATTTTCTGATAGCATCTTTTAATTTGTAAAAATGTTCTTTTAATATTTTTGCTTTTATTTCGATTTCGATTTATCTGCCCTTGGTTGCCATAACTTTGTAGCATAATATTTATGCTGGTGTTCGTGGGGTGTTTTCATAGATAGGTTTAAATGGCACTATAAAGGTCAAATATGAGATCAAATCGGAAGTTAATGAAAACATGTTGCTTCAGGCCAGGGGGGTCGCTGTCTATTTTTGAGTATTAATTTAAGCAAGCGAATGCAGCGATGCGTTCTTCAATGAACGGAAATGAGAACAAGAAACGGAAGTGAGGACAAGATACGGTCCGAACAATGTCGCAATGCTTTAATTTACCCGGCTATCTATCCGTCTATTGATGTATCTGTCTTTATGGCGCGTACACAGACTGAACCTGTCTCTGGTGTTCTATTTGACAGTCTCTCTTGGCAAATAAATATTTCTTATAAATTGATACCAGCATCCAAGTGTTTCAATAAAGTAACGAGTGTTTTTTATAAATCATCGGTGAAGTAGGCAATATTTCATTAGTTCTGCGCTCGTATGATTTCCTTTATATTTTTAGTGTCCTCATCCTTTCAGGTATTGTATCAGTTCTCTATGAGAGTCCAATTTGCGCTACTCTTTTCAATTATATCATAAGTCTTTTAAGAATTGTCTGATTTTGAAACTCATTTGACTCGTTTAGTTTCCATCAATAAATTGTTTTGATACCCCATTGTAATACAGCTTCTTATTTCAATAGTTTCCTTCAAAGAACTTTAAGCGTGTGCAACTATGTTACTTCTGACTGGTTTCCTCTCATATATAACTTTGGTCTATCAATGATAATTAATGATACACGGAAATCAACGATAAAAGGCTGTTGCGATAAAGCAAAATCATTTGCTGAAAAGCTTGGTAAGCTTGTTTTCACTCAGACTCTAGGGGAAAGTAGCGATTGTTCTGAAAGATAATTCTTTGATTATGTCAGAGGGAGGGGGAGAACCTCAGGCCTGAGAATTTTAAGAACAAACCACCCAAGGAAAGACCGTCGATTAATTAAATTAATTAAAGTGGTATAATGCTTTGTCTGAAGCGATTTTCATAAAAACTAAACCTCTCGAATTGCTTTTTGAATTCAATTTCACTAATCGCTTTCCCAACTTTTCTTTACACTCCTGCAATTATTAATATTACACAAACTTTCCTCGAGCTCCATAGTCCATCCAACCTCCTGGCAAGTTTCATGTAATTCTATAGTATTCCTGTCTCATTGATATTCCTCTCTTTACTGCTGGGAAACTTAAATGGTTTTTTATTCTTATTTTCAACTACTGTCTCGGGTTTGAGTATGCGGCATTTGTCTGCATGTTAACAATCCGCCGTTTGCATATGTCTTCCCTATGCAGTCCTGTCAGTATTTATTTTGTTTTTGCAGTCGGTATTTCTTCTTCTTCTTCTTTTTCTTCTTCTTCTTCTCCTCCTCCTCCTCCTCCTCATCATCATCATCATCATCATCATCATCATCATAATCATCATCTATATATTAATACGGCAGTAGCATTTAACGTGCGTTCGTACGTACATACGTACGTGTGCAACTGTTTCCAGATTAAAAATTATTCAATTTGGAGATCCTATCTATATATCAATAATAGTGAAATTGTCTGTCTGCGCGCGCGTGTGTGTGTGTGTATATTTCCCTACGAAACTACTCTGCCAATTATCAGTCTAGATTCGAGATTTGACAGAAGGGGTATTGAGATTTGGGAAAATCTTTTCAATCGGTTTTCGGCCACAAATTTGGCTGTCAAGGGGTCAAAGTTCAACGGTTTGAGCTGCAAAAACTCTACCAAACTTCTCTCCAATTTTTTATCTAAATACTTGAAATTTTAATGTTAGTTGGGCATGAGTCAAACGTTTTTAAGGGATCAAAATTGGAGTCAAAATTAAAAAAAAAAAGATTTGATCTCTGCGGTCTCTACCAAATCACTCAGCCAATTTTTAGTCAAAACATTTGAAATTCTACATAAAGTGTACTTAAACATAGAACAATATTTTTCATCGGTTTGTGTGGGGGGACTTTAACTGTCAAGGGGGCAAAACTCCAAAGATTTGTATCTTTATGGTCTCTAGCAAGCTATTCACACAATTTTCGGTCTAAATATTTGAAATTTTTCATAAAGAGTATTCAGGCACGCAGCAAACTTTTTAATCAGTTTTAAAGCGAGAATTTTGCTGCCGAGAGGTCAAAGTTTAAAGAGTTGACCTTTGCAGATTCTACCAAAATCCTCCGCCAATGTTGGGTCTAAACACTTGAAATTTTAGATGTTGCTTACCTGGATATGAGTCAAATTATATACATACATATATATATATATATATATATATATATATATATATATATATATATATATATATATATATGAACATTACATACGGTCCGAGCAAAGCCGGGCTGAACTGCTTATTTATTAAAAAAGGAGGATAGGTGATTACATTCTACGAAGATTTACTTATTAGTACATAGATACGCTATTTTTTTTTTACATAGTAATCACCACTTATCAAGGCCCGGAGGTCACTCGGGGATAAGGGTTATTGCGTGTTCAGTCATCAATGGGATAATATCGTCGTAATCGTTAGTAAAGGATATTTGATAAAGTGTCTTATTAAGGGGACGGTTTATCATGGATTTTTTTTTAATGTTGGGCTTGAAGACATCCAAGTTGTGGTCAGGTGGGGAACAAACAAACGGGAGAGACTTCCACGGTCGTGTACTTCTAAGAAAGGTTTTTTTTTATTCTTGGACTCTACGTTTTGATTTAGGCACAGATAAAGAATGGGGAAAATTATTGACGGTCTTTTCAGCTTGACAATGTTTATATATGTTTTCACAAGACAAATCGATACCTTTCTGGGCCGTACGTGAACAAAAATACACCTCCCTGTATTTCTGGCTATGATACAAGGGGAGTATCTGTCCTCTCTAAAGGTGGTAGGATTGTATCGTAGGGGGTTGTTTACGCCGAGCGCCTATATAATGAAAATATGTCACAGAATCCTATAAGCATATTGGAGATAAACCGTAACAACCAGATACATTCTGACTCTACAATAACCGGATTAATTAGATAAATACTTTTATAGTTTTACCAAACGAGCTACAATAATATCGCAGGAGTTCCATTCACATTGATCGCCCACAGAATGCCAAGTAACAATATATTATATATGAAAGATGCCTCTGTGAAATTTCCTAAAGTCCGGCTAGTTGTTGTTGTTGTTGTTGTTGTTATCATTATTATTATTATTATTATTATTATTATTATTATTATTATTATTATCATCATCATCATCATGATCGTTCCGTCGGTTATCATGCTGTGCATACCTAAAAAAGGAAAGTGGAATTATTCCAAATAAACTTTGAAATAAAAATTGGTGTCGCTATTGAGGCAAAGCTAATAAAAATGATTTGTCTTTCTTCGCCTTTTGGCTAAGATCAAAGTGTAGTATCTGATCTTCAGGTGCTACATTTCAATTTCTTCTCTCTCAGTGGAATAGAAATCCTTTACGACTAAGACAATTTTTAAGATAATTTTTTCTCCATATTAAAAACGACGCTGGAGTCTAAATCTGTCCCGTAGGGAGGCATTGTGAATAGGTACTATGTTTAATGTAACAAAGTTTTAATATTAAAAAAGTAACTGGAAAAAGTTATTTCTGATTCAATTACAAAATGCCCTGGAAATTTCACTTCTGATTAATTATAAAATGCTTTGGAAAATGTCCGTTCTGATTATTTTTTTTTGTTTACTTTTTTCCCCACAAGGATGGAATTGGACATGAAGTCGGTTAAAAATTTAGGGGGAAACCCGTTCCCCAAAGGGACACTGTGGTCAATAACAAAATGAAAATTTTATCAGTAATAAAGGAGTTCTCCTCCATTAACTAAGACCAAAAAAAGGGGGGGGATTAAAGTCACTGGAAGGCTGAAACTGATACTACACTAAAAAATTCGTGTTGAAGCAATGGTTGCCTAATCCCTAACCTAGTTAATTTTTTTTATGTATAACTTTCGAAGAGCTGCTGAAACTGTATGATTTAAACATTACTTTATTTCAAGTATATTTTAAGCAGTGGGTTACGGGATATAAGTTTGTACAGAAACTACTCAAACCGTCTACGATTTAAACATTACTTTATTTCATGTATATTTTTAACAGTGGGGTCGGGGATATTAAATCAGTCCTGAAAATGGGTGAAACCGTTTACGCATTACACAGTACTTTATTTAATTTATATTTTTTAACATTGAGGTGGGAAATATGAAATCGGTTCCGGAAATGGCTGCACCCATTTACGTTTTGGACATTATTTAATGCATATTTTTAACATTAGGATGGGAGATAAGAAGTCAATCCCAGAAATGGCTGAAAAAGTTTACGATTTATACATTACTTCATTTAATGTATATTTTCAACAGTGGAGTGAGGATTATAAGTGTTGTGGTGGCAACCACTTATTTGCATATGCGAATAACATAACACTATAAATGGCAAGCCTAGGTTGGCCTTGGTGTGTCTTACTCAAATGCCACCGGAAGTGACGCTGAAGACCGTACATGTCCTCCCACCAAGACTCTCTGACTCGACACCGTCATTTGTACATATTGTAAATATACCTTTTCTTTAATACACTTATTATTGCGTTATCTTGTTGTTTGCGTCTTCATTGTATTTCCTTACTAATTATTGTTCAACCTTGCAACCACAACAGTTGGCGACGAGATATGAAGCGTCAAATATAACAGTTTGACGTAGAACTATTTTAAAAAAAAAAACAACGCAAAGGTTGACCATTTTTTTTTAAGGAATGCAAAGTGTTGACGAGCAAACGGATTTTACGCTAAAGAGAAGTTTAAACTCAAGTGAAAAAAAAACTCTAACGTGGCAAAAGCGACAATTTACGCCGTTTTCTGGGAATCCGACTTGAAAACGAATGTAAAAGTGAATTTTTGTTTTGTCGCTACACGACAAATCTTACTAAAGGACCAACTTGCAAACGAAAAGCGAACTTTGTTCTGTCGCAAAAACGACAGGTCAGACCCGTATTACGAAAAGCAAGAAAGTAACCTACGAAAAGAGTTCACCAGTGGATTCTAATTACTGTTCACCGTAAACAAAACAACAACTAAAGGACTTTTTAATTAATGTTTTGGTTGACGTCGGTACTAAAAGGAAATACCACAGCTAAAACTAAAATTCAAGGAAAGGATTTTTTTTCTTGAAGTTGTCACTGAATAACGGATAATACAGTAAAACGTCACGGAAAAAAAGGTTATCTCAATTTAAGAGGTATTTTAATTACTAAAATACTAGAAAAAACTCAAAGAACTAAATGTACTGCATACATTTATTCAATTGTGACTCGATTAAAAAAAAAAAAAACTTTTATTTTGTGGAAAGAGTTACTTATTAGTAAGTGCCTAAAAACGGAAAGTCAATTCCATTTCGTGATTCCAGATAAACCTGTTTTATTTTTTTTTGCAGCGTGACTCGCAAAAAGAATATATTATTGCAAGCAGCGATATTATTATTGAAAACAGGAGCTTACAGCAATTTGCTTTTTTTGTGGTAACCCAAACCGGTGTATATTGTACATGGTACAATATTTTTTTTAACTACACACTAAAAAAAAACAAAAAAAAACATGGAAGACTTATCAAAATGTTCATGCCATTTTTACAAGCACAGGCTGAGCGGGATGAACGCAGACAAGCTACACAAAACGAGCTTTTGCAAACACAAATACAGGCACAGGCAAGGAAAACCGCGAGGAAAAGAGAGAGGACAGATTATTGAAATGGCAGCAGGAACAAGAAGAAAAACAGAAAATGGCACAATTAAAGCAGAAAAAACTGCAATTGGAACAGGAAGAAAGGTATGAGAAACTACAATTGGAATATGAAGAAAAACAAGATAAACGTTTTGCTAAAACACTGGAACTACTAACGAGTAATCGAGAAAATGTCGATAGTGTAAATTTCTCCCATACAACTATTTTTAATAGCATGGACACATTTCATTATGTGCCTGAGGAACACAAGATACGAGGATGTTTTTCAACTGGACTGTAAAAATTGGGCAAATAGTTAGAAAGTGAGCCTCTTACTCAGAAAATTGGGTACATCAGAACACAGCAAATTCGTAGATTACATATTACCTAAAAAAACTGCGGAATTAGAGTTCATGGAAGCTGTAAAATTACTAAAAGAATTATTTCATCCAAATATATCTCTTTTTAATAAAAGATGGCTGTGCATGAATCTAAGAAAGATGGACAACCAAGATTATTTGATATACGCATCAGTTGTCAATAAAAACTGCGATAATTTTAAGCTTGCAGAACTAACGGTAGAAGATTTTAAATGTCTAATCTTCGCTCAAGGGTTAGTTTCCACGAAAAATGCAGAAATACGCAGACGAGTGTTGTCTAAGCTGGAATCTGAGCAGGATTTAACTCTCCAGAAACTAGCAGAGGACTGTGAAAGGGCCATTACACTAAAAAAGGATTAAAAAATTATAGAAGAATCCGGAGTGTCATATGTAAGAAAAGTTAGAAAACCATACGCACCAACCAAGAACTTTACAAGGAAAAGCAATGGAACGGGATATTCCAAAGATAATAACCATAAATATAGTACAGAATATAACAAGCCTCTTCCTAGATATAACTGTAAGAGATGTGCAGAAAAGCATTTGGAATCAGATTGTCCTCATAAGAAGAAAAAATGCTACATTTGTAAGAAGGTGGGACACAAAAGCGATTGCCGCAGATATAAAGATTACACCAGAAAGAGAGTACAGCAAACAAAATCAAATACAAAATTAGACAAAGATCGGTGAAAATTGGTGGAAATATTTAAAACATCAATAAAGTTACAACTCGACTCCGGCTCCGATGTTTCTATAATAAACCTGAATACGTGGAAAAACTTGGGAAAACCGGCCATGATGAATACTAGTAAAGCAGCCCGGACGGTAACTGGTGGTGGTATAAAATTTGAAGGAGAAGTTGTCCTCCCGATAAAATTGAAAGGGATTTCGAAGAAATTAAAAATATTCGTACTAAAAAATAGTGAAAATCTGTTTGGAATAGATTTACTTGAGAAATTCGGACTATGGGATTAGCCAATCAATACATTCTGTAAAAAATTAGAATGCTCTTCTCCAACAACAGTAAATATAAAAGACGATTTAAAAGAATTATTTCCTGAGGCATTCACGACTAACTTAGGTCGCTGCAATAAATTTAAGGCCTCGTTTGAACTTAAAGAAAACGGCAGCCCAATTTTTAGAAAAAAGCGAAATGTTCCGTTCGCTGGGGTGGAAAAGATTGATAAAGAATTAAATAGATTGGAACAGACGGGAATTCTATCAAAAATAGAACACAACGAGTGGGCAGCCCCCACCGTATACGTAAAGAAAAAGAATGACGAAGTTAGAATGTGCACATACTTTTCGACCGGGATCAACTCCCTATTAAAAGATCACCATTACCCCCTACCAAGCCCAGAGGAAATATTCACGAAGTTGAATGGGGGTAATATCTTCTCCAAGATAGACTTGAGTGACGCGTATTTGCAAATACCGGTCGAGGAGAATTGCTCAAAAATACTATGCATCAATACGCATAAGGGATTATACAAATACAACCGATTGCCTTTTGGCATCAAAGTAGCGCCTGCCATCTTTCAGCAAGCGATGGACACCATGCTAAGTGGTATTGAGTGCGCATGTGCATACCTGGACGATATTGTTGTCAGGAGCAAATCCCTAGAAGAACATAAGGAACATTTGAAACAAGTATTTACTCGAATACAAGAATTCGGCTTTAAAGTAAAATAAAGTAAATGTGACTTTTGTATGAGCGAGATTAAGTATCTTGGACACATAATAAACAAACATGGACGACGTCCAGACCCAGACAGATCTGAGGCAATAAAAAATATGCCAGCACCCGATAATGTAACAAACTTGCAGAGTTTCTTAGGACTCGCAAATTATTACCAATCTTTTATTGAAGGAATGCATAACTTGCGAGCCCCCTTAAATAATCTGCTTAAAAAGGATACACCGTGGAACTGGACTCAAGAATGTCAAACCGCTTTTGACAAAATAAAGAGCGCACTAACATCCGAATTATTCTTAACGCACTTTGACACAAACTTAAAAAAAGTCGTCACCAGTGACGCTAGCTCCTACGGCTTAGGAGCATGCATTCAACATATTATGCTGGATGGGTCTAGAAAACCAATAGCGCACGCTTCGAGAACGCTGATACCAGCCGAAAGGGCATATGCACAAATCGAAAAAGAAGCTTTGAGCATAATCTTTCATAAATTTTTGAAGCGTTGAGCATAATCTTTTATAAATTTCACCGATATTTATATGGTAGACAATTCATACTTGAAACCGACCATAAACCGTTAGTCACGATCTATGGATAAAAAAAAAGGATTGCCGGTATACACCGCAAATAGATTGCTGCGCTGGGGTACAATACTACTTAATTACGATTTCCAGCTACAACATCTAGCATCAAAAAAGATTTTCCATGCGGATGGACTGTCAAGACTGATACCACAGAAATACAATCTGGAAGAATCAGTCATTGCAGCAATTTTGACAAATGTTGAAGTAAAAAATATGGTAGCAAACATCATTAAGGAACTACCCGTAACTTTGTCGGACATTAAAAGGGAAGCCGAGAAAGACGAATGACATAAAAGAGAAAATTATAACGGATACAAAGGTGCAGGAAGTTTGCTCCATATGTGACGATATGTTACTGTACAGCGAGAGAGTGGTAATACCCAAAACATTGCAGAATAGGATGTTAAGAGATTTCCACACAGGACATCCGGGGATAAATCGAATGAAGTCGTTAATGAGAAGCTACGTGTACTGGCGTAACATGGACACTGACATAGCGACAACCATTGATAAATGTAAAGGATGCCAGTTAGCGGCAAAATCTCCACCTATAATACACAAACCTTGGCCGAAAACCGACCAACCATGGTCGAGAATCCACATAGACTTCGCTGGTCCAGTAGGTGAAAACTATTATTCAATTGTAGTGCATAGTTTCACAAAATGGCCGGAGGTAATGCGTTGCAGGAATCCAACAACGAACAACTCAATAGGGTTCCTACACGAGTTGTTTGCAAGATTCGGTTTACCAGACACACTGGTCACTGACAACGGAACGCAGTTCACATCCGCAGAGTTTAAGGAATTTTGCGACACGTTCCGAGTGAAGCACATCACGACTCCGCCGTATCATCCAAGGTCGACCGGCCTCGCGGAAAGGTTCGTGGACACGCTAAAACGAGCGTTAAAGAAATCCATTGGAACACCAACAGAAAAAGCTTTGCAACAATTCTTGCAAGTATATAGGATTACACCACATCCTAGTACACCATCAAACATATCATCAGCTGATCTAATGTTTGCCAGAAAGGTAAAATCAGCGTTTGACAAACTATTGCCAAGGCAGGCAATTATCCGAAACACTACACACGCGAGAAGAAAGAAATATAACTCGGGAGATCGAGTATATTTTAAGTGCTATAGAAATAACACATCTTATTGGGAATGTGGAGTAGTGGATAAACGCATTGGTGATTGTACATACATGATTAAAGGTCCACAGAATATACATAAAAGGCACCTAAATCAGATTAAAAAAAACGTCATATCCAAGAGGATGATGATACGACAACAGTCGAAGAGGAGGACACCATAGATATCATATACAAATCTTTTAATTTGGAACCGCCTCAAAATGCATCTGAACCCCGAAGATAAGGTAGGAAAAGAAAAGTGAATGAACCATTAATGGTAAACCCAAAAAGAAAAAGATATTGAAATCTGTGTGACTTCAAATCTTGGGAGGGGGGTATTGTGGTGGCAACCACTTATTTGCATATGCGAATAACATAACACTATAAATGGCAAGCCTAGGTTGGCCTTGGTGTGTCTTACTCAAATGCCACCGGAAGTGACGCCGAAGACCGTACATGTCCTCCCACCAAGACTCTCTGACTCGACACCGTCATTTGTACATATTGTAAATATACCTTTTCTTTAATACACTTATTATTGCGGTATCTTGTTGTTTGCGTCTTCATTGTATTTCCTTACTAATTATTGTTCAACCTTGCAACCACAATAATAAGTCAGTTCCAGAAATGGGTGAGACAGTTTACTATTTAGACATTACATTATTTCATGTATATTTTTAGCAGTGGGTTTGGGATATAAAGTCGGTCCCGGAAATCGCAGAAACAGTTTACTATTTAGACATTACATTATTTCATGTATATTTTTAGCAGTGGGTTTGGGATATAAAGTCAGTCCCGGAAACGGCTGAAACAGTTTATGATTAAAACATTACTTTGTTTAATGTATATTTTCAACAGTGGGGTGGTGGACATGAAGTAAGTCCCGGGATGGAATGAGATGTGCAAATATACACTTTCAGAAAGCGTCGCCCAGTATTGAATGAGATAGGTGGAAAACATATAGTAGCAAAATACCCAGCGTCGCTCGGGATCGAATAAGATAGGTGAACGATATATATTAGCAGAATATACGGCGTCATCCGGGATTAGATGAGATTGGTGAAATATATATACTATGAGAATACCCAGAATTGCTTGATTTGTTTGTAATGAAATAATCAGCCAAGGCAATATATCAACGTTATTATTTAAGTAAGGGGGTGACATAGTGGGTTTAAGTTATGAAAATTATAATTGAAATTAGTAACATATCTAAAAATTATGAATAATGATGAAATGTTACTTGATTGGTGTGTTGTTAATGATATAACCAGCCCAGACAATATATCAAATATATTATATAAGTAGAGGGAGAGGCATAATGTGGTGTTTTAATTATAAAAAAATATTGTCGAAATTAGTAACATATCCAGGATTATGAACGAATATTGAATGTGAGTTAATCGAGTGTGTGTTTACGATAAAATACTTGGCCCAAGAAATATATCAAAGTAATTATGTTAGTAAGAGAGGACGATAAGGATGGTTTAAATTATGAAAAATGATTGTCGAAATAAGTAACGTATCCAAGAATTATGAAAAATGATAATATGTTATTTAATGTATTAGTGTGTTTGCCATGAGATAATAAGATCAGACAATATATCAAAGTTATTATTTTAGTAAGTGAGGCGATGATGTGAGTTTAAATGACGAAAAATGATTGTGGGCATTAGTAACATATCCAAGAATTATGACAAATGACGAAATGTGAGTTAATTGATTGGTGTGTTTGAAATGAAAAACTCATCCCAGATAATATATCAAAGTTATTATTTTAGTAGTGGGGGGTTGATAATGTGAGTTAAAAATATTAAAAATAATAGTTGAAATGAGTAACATATCCCAAAATTAAGAAAAATGATTTAGTGTGAGTTAATTGATAGTTGTGATTTTATGAAATAATCAGCACAGACAATATATCAAAGTATTTTTTTATTAAGAGAGGGCGACGAGGATTGTTTAAATTATTAAAATATTATTGTCGAAATTGGTAACATATCCAAGAATTACGAAAAATGACGAAATGTTATTTAATTGATTGGTGTGTTTATAATAAAATAATCAGCCTAGACAATATATCAAAGTTATTATATAAGTAAAGGGGAAGGAGATAAGGGAAGCTTAAATTATGAAAAAATATTGTCGAAATTTGTAACATATCCAAGAATAACGAAAAATGATAATATTAGTTAATTTATTGGTGTGTTTGTAAGGAAATAATCAGCCTAGAAAATATATTAAAGTTATTATTTAGTAAAGATGGGAGGGCGAAAATGTGGGTTAAAATTATGAAAAATGATTGTCGAAATAATAACATATCCAAGAATTATGAAAAATGATTAAATGTGATTTCATACATTAGTGTGTGTGATAAAATAATAAGCCTAGACAACATTTAAAAGTTATTATTTTATTAAGGAGGGGGCGATAATGTATCAAAGTTATTATTTTAGTAAGGTTGGGCGACAACGTTGGTTGTAATTATAAAAAATATTGTCGAAATTAGTAACATATCCAAGAATTACGAAAAATGATCAAATGTGAGTTGATTGATGTGTGTTTTTGTAATGAAATAATCAGCCTAAACAATATAGCAAAGTTATTATTTTAGTAAGGTGTCCGATATGGTGAGTTTAAATGATGAAAAATTATTGTCGAAATTCGTACGATATCCAAGAATTATTAAAAATCACAAAAATGCGAGTTGATTGTTAGTTGTGTTTTTTTATCAAACAACCAGCCGATACAATATATCAAACTAAATATTTTGGTAAAGGGAGGGGCAATATTGTGGGTTAAAATTATGAAAAATTATTGTCGAACATAGTAAAATATTCAATAATTATGAAACATGATAACATGTGAGTTAATTGACCGGTGTTTTTGTAATGAAATAATCCGCCCAGGAAATATATCAAAGTTATCATTTTTGTAAGGGGCAGTACAGTTTAAATAAAAAAAAACTTGAATAATATGATTGTGCCTTCATTAATGCTGAACAGAACGCTCACAACATTCCCAGCTAAAATATATTACATATGAAAAATGCTGCTCTGGAATTTCAACAGGTCTCGCTAGTTATTATTATTATTATTATTATTATTATTATTATTATTATTATTATTATTATTTTATGTATCTACATAAATTCTATTTTTAAATATTGTAAATTCGATAGGCGCGTTTCGATCCTGTCTTGAAGTAATTGATTGTCTAGCCGCACGGATGAGCTTTAAACAGTGTAAGAGTACTATCATATATATATATATATGTGTGTGTGTGTGTGTGTATATATTTAAATATATATATTTAAATATATATATATTTATCTATTTATTGATTTATTTGAATATATATATATATATATATATATATATATTCTACATACAACAGAAATTGAATCATTAATCGTTAAACGGAAAGATTAGGGTTAGCAATATATTTCAGATAATAGCTAGATTAAGAAATTTCTTCTATAAAAATATTATTCTAACGTATAAATATTTAATGAAAAGATTCTGGCTTTGAGGAAGTTCATCTGCCTCATAAACTTGACCGAACAAGATTTTCAAATGTATAACAAACTAATGTTTGCAAGATTACAAGTTTTAAAGCAATTAAAGCAGTCGTTTTATTATATACACCTGTTATATAAATGCCGTTCGCATTTTCTGGTCTAATAATAGACATATTTTTTACACAAAATATGTCTCCATCAAGTTAATGTCCATTTTAGGTTATACGCTGATTCCAACGATGTAGACAACCATGTGTTCCTAATACGCATCAGCTTTCCATAACTTTTCTTTACTGCAGTCAAATACTTATTTTCCCTGAGTTATTTTAGTAAATCTGCCAATAAAGAATTGTCTGTAAAATAGGGTGTTCTTAGAAGCAATTCGAAGCGATATTCATGTAATTTTGAAATCGTTATCAATTTGTGGTGGAATACGTAGTTTTGATTCCAGAACGCGTATTTCTTCTTCGTGTGTCGCATAATGCTTCAAGGTTTTCCTTCAAAGACTTTTCATCATATTTCCAGTCTTTTCACAAATACATGTGCCTTTTTAAAACCCCTGTCCTCCATGTCAGTGCTTTCTTATCCTTGTGTTCATACCTTCATCTTGCCAGGTACGGAGCATGCTTCGTCCCTCGGCAATGGGGTGTAATTTTCTCCTTTTCTACTGACGCAAGCTCGCGCATACTTGCTAGTTTGCATATGTGCTTTAACAGCTGCAGCTATTAATCTTTTTGTTAGCTATTTATGTTTTGTCTGCTGCTGATTACTTCACATGCCTTTATACGCGCTCTGTTACATACCTTTCTGCTCCAAAGCAATTCTTTCAAGAATTTTTATTAAATAAGCTAAAAAAGAAAACTTGCACTTTTCACAATAAAACACGGACGAGTAAATTACAATAGAGTGTCTTAATGTACAGTCTGTCAGAAAATTTCATTTAATACTTTCTTTCATCATAAATTCTTTTCTTAATTTTTTCTTATTTTCATTTGTAAATTTCTAAATATTTTAAGACAACGTTTATATATGTTTAAAGGGTTAAACTCAGCTAACTATTTAAATAGCCATGATATATATATATATATATATATATATATTTTGCATTTTCAGAAATTTAACTGTAGTGTTTAAGCTTATTTGTGCAACAACACATTGTTTAAGAGTGTTAAAAACATTTTACAAAAGCAGTTAAATTCATGCAAGATCAAATCAGAGATTTAATAATCTTTGATCTTTATTGGTCCTGAGTCTATAAATTCACCAAACTGAAACGAAATATTTTTATTTTAGTTATAAAAACAGTGTATTGCTTCCTGGCAGTTTTAATAACACACACCTTATACTTTTGTGTTTCAAGATACATTCACACATGTTTTTTTTAATTCTTATCAACATACTATTCTTTTTCATCAGACATAACATTAATATCCTTCCTTGCTCGTTGCATAGATGTTAACACCACCTGCCCAGATAGTTTTCTTCTGGTTAACACTTCCCCTTTGACTAAACTAGTAACAAACTCTTTTGCAAAGTCATATGAATCATCTTCTATTTATTACTCAGTAACTCTTAACGAGGTTATTAGAAATAATACGAGCAAATCTATTCCCTTTGTTTAGTCCACCGTTCCTTGATCTCTTTTAACGCTTCATTCCTGAGCGTCGAGATTATTCAAGATAAGTTCAACCTATTTTTGTCTTTTAGGTGTCCATTCCCTTTTGACGAGATTATTCGAGACAATTACGGTAAGCATCTAATTCAACGGGTCTGAAGCATTTTTCCTGTCCCCAACTTGATCATACACCATTATCTTATGTCACAATTATTGCATTTTCCTCTTTTCCTGACACAATACAGGTTGACTTGCTCATTAAGCATCGACAGTTGTGCTATGTAATGTGAGCATTGTTTAATCACTTACTACTCACTAATTTCTGCTATCCTCTAAGCGTTTGTGTTCGTAATGTAACATATCAGAAGTCCAAGTTTAGAAATAGTTTCTCTCGTATCAAGTACCCTACCTGGTCGCCACGCTGTCTTTCTTTCCATATATTTTAAAATTAAAACGACTATTTATTTTTATAGTTCAATTTCCAGCATTTATCTAAAGCCAAGTAGAAAAATACGGACAAACAAAAGCACAATAAACGGTTAAAACCTCACAAATAAAACAAAAATAATATTTATACATCGCTCAGCTAAGTGAGTATTTATGTTCTTTTTCATTTTCTTCTTAAAAAAAGTAAAAAAAATGTTTTCATATTTAATAATCGTTTTTCATAATATCGGGATGAAAAGTCAATTATAAACTACCCATTACATTATACCAAAACTTCTACTGTTTAAAAATAGTTAGATTTTTCTTCGCACTCATATTTATTTTTTAGTACTTATTTTAGCACATATTTTTTACACGTAATTATTTAAACATTTATTCGAGTCTTGCAAAACCTCAAGCAAACCTTTTCAAGGTTTAAAACTTACTAATCAATAGGAATAAAACTGGAGGTGCACCCCGACAAATCGAACTGAAACTTGTAAATATTTGTTCATTCAAAATAGTTTGTTCTAAATTCCTCTTTAACACAAACGGGGCTATTTGCTACGTAAAAATGAATATAAAACAAATTATCTTATCAATAAGACTTACATATTTGTCTTACACACTAAAGCAACATAAGCAGAAAACCACACCCCCACAATATATTACTGATGTCAAAAAAGCAGCATTGACATGAGCGAAGAGAGCTTGAAAGTGAGCAGACAATAAGTGTTAAGACCTCTCCCTCTTAAATTTTACATTTTTAGTAAACAGCCCTGTCGCGGCCTCAAAAGTAAATATAATGTAACGTCGCAGAAACAAACGAACTGAAGAAAAATATAAAAATCCAACTCGGCATCTAACAGAGAAAATCTTGAGAGAGGCCATGTAAAGAGAGGAATTTTTCAAGGGGGTAGCTTGTAACGATCGTTGTTTGTTTTAGCATGGCACGCTTGTCCTTCATATTACGAAATGTAAATTCGTCTTATGATTGGGAAAAATGGAGTAGCGCGTAAACCATTTATTATTTATGATTGACTTTAAGTTGTGTGCAAAGAACAAATACCAGCTAAGTATGCTAGTTATTATTATTATTATTATTATTATTATTATTATTATTATTATTATTATTATTATTATTATTTTATTACATAATAATTACGTAATATTTTCGCATTCATGTCCAGGCGTTTCCGCTATTTTCCGCTTTTGTCATTCTTTTCCCATTTTTTCTCGTTTCATCCGTCCATTGTCTCTCTGTTTTCTGTTTTATTGAGTTTTTCAGTGTCCATTGCTACCATAATTATCCTTTTAGTATTTTCTATTATGTATTTTTCTAGTTCTTTTTTGTGTCATTCACAAAGTCTTCTATAGAAACCAGTCCTTTCCCATCGTCTTTCCTTTTCACGTAGAGTCGGTCAGCATCGTCCTTTGGGTGTAGTGCATTGTGCACGTTCATGAGCTTCCTAGTCTTCTTATTGAGCTGATTCAGTTCTTCTTAAGTCCGCCCCCAGAGTATCTTACTAGTGACACTGCCCATGCATTTCTACCTTTTATTAGGTTTCTGCTATATAATTTCGTTTCCAGGAGGTTTATTGCTCTGCTGAGATATTCCTTTTTAATTCTCTCTTTTATTTCTGCTGCTTTGATGATGTGTGCTGCCAGAATTCCCAAGTATTTATAGGTATCTTGTATTCCTAATCATATCTTCTCCGTTTTGTTTGGTAGTTTCGTGCCTTCTGTCGTCTCCAATTGCCCCTTTCTTATAACTAGTAGTGCAAACTTTTCCATTCCGAACTCATCAGTAACAATTTCTGCCGTTCTTGTGTATTAGACTTTCGATTAAACGGTTTTCCTTAATATTTCAAGCTTTATAATAGTTATACATTGTATATTCTCGACCAATATATTAATTCAATTTTATCCCATATTTTTTCAAAGTTTTTCTGTATTGTTCCTAATTCTCTTACTATTATTGCTATTATCTTGACTTTCTTCAGCTTACATATCATTTTCTGTACTCAGACTAGCGATGTGCATTGGTTCCGCTTCTCAGACTTCTTGATATTCAACATGTCTTCTGCCAGAATAGCAAAATCTACGATTTGGAAGGACTTTTTGTTAATTATTACGACATGCGATCTCCTTGCTTAGATGAATTTATCTATTTGTACGTCCATGACCTATATGATTTGATATGTTTTGTTTTCAAGTACAACGACTGGTTTGTGCTTGTCCCATGTTTTGGGTGTTCAAGATGCAGTCGTCTGCATAATTCCTAGGGTACTGTCTTTTCTAATTCATCCTGTTTGTTCTTATATTCTTTTTATGCTAGTTTGTAGCATTCGCATATTATGTGGTTGTTTCGACTTTTTGTCCACAGTCTTAAATTGCTGTTTCTCTGTGTCTTGTCGATCTTTGCTTTTATATGGCTGATATTTATCGCGTTATCTTGTACGACTGTTATTAAGGATTTAATGTATCTGGTTAGTTTTCATTTTTCTAGCCATGTCTACGTGTTCTTGTTAGTTTCATCTTTTCTTATCTAATTTTTTTATCTCTCTGTTTTCGGCTTGTTCAATTTTTCAGTTACTCTTGCTGTGGTTATTATTCTTTCGGTGTTGTGCATTGTGTATTTTTCTAATTTTATTTTCGTGTCATTGGCACTCTCTTCTATGCAAACTAGTCCTTTTCCTTTGTCTTTCTTTTTACCTAGAATAAATCGGCATAATCTTTTAGATGCAGTGTATTGGACATGGTCATAATGCCCTTCTTTTTTCCGAGATACCTCAGTTTTTCATTGCTCTAACCTATAAACGATTCACTGCATCTCACTTGTGATACAAT
Source organism: Euprymna scolopes (assembly GCF_053919585.1). Classification (NCBI taxonomy): domain Eukaryota; kingdom Metazoa; phylum Mollusca; class Cephalopoda; order Sepiida; family Sepiolidae; genus Euprymna; species Euprymna scolopes. The sequence goes on along the minus strand of NC_136519.1, from coordinate 51,996,293 downwards.
CCATGTGTATATACATTTTATTAGGTTATTACTGTATAGTCTAGTTTCTAGGAATTATCAGCTGATTTATTACTTTCCAATTTCTTTTCTATTTCTGTTGTTTTGATGATGTCTACTTCGAGAACCCCAAATATTTGTAGCTGTCATGTCCCCGTAATGCCCTCATCTATGTTTTTTAGGTAGTCGCATGCTTTCTATTGTCTACAACTTTTTCCTTATTGTAAGTAACAGTACATAATTTTCCGTACCGAATTCCATTTAGATATTCTTTACTGAAGACCCTGGTTGTGTTTATTAGTCTTTCGAGTCACATCTTTTGTTTCTACAAAAAGTTTAAGACCGTCTATATACATCTATTAGTTCATTTTTTCATCCGTATTTGTGAACTTGTATACCGATTGGCAGTTTAATGATATATCAATGGACATCATGACTATGATGAACAGTTATGGTGATAGTGAAACTCCTTTTTTTTCGTATTTAAATATTCGTTATTTATTGTTTATAATCTATCAATTCAAGTCTTCGTTTTCTCGTTGCATTTTCTATCAAAGGAATAATCTTGCTTGGTATTTGATACATTTTCAGACATTCTATTATCAATGCTTGAGAGATTCTGCCGTACGGTTTATCGTAGTCGATCCATGCTGTGGCTATATTTTTTTCACTATTTATCCCCTTCAGTATCTGTGTATTATGTATTGTAGAGCATGGCTTTCTCTTTTTATCCTTTTAGAATCCTTTCTGTTGCCCGAGAAGTAGTCCATGATTATTTAGAGGATGGTAATCTCATTCACCTAGTTGTGCTACTAGTATTTTCCACCAGTAAGGTTAGCATGTCATAAGTCTGTAGTTGCTGGGGGTGGTTCTTTCTTCTCCATCTTTTAGCACCAGTGTTCTTCTAACCTTGGTATTATTATTATTATTATTATTATTATTATTATTATTATTATTATTATTATTATTATTGTTGTTGTTTTTATCGTTATCATTTTTATTGTTATTATTATCATTATTGGTATTATTATTATTATTGTTGTTGTTGTTTTTATCGTTATCATTTTTATTGCTATTATTATCACTATTGGTATTATTGTTATTATTATTATTGTCGTTACTGTTATTACTATTGTTATCTTTATTCTCTTTATTGTATCTGTTATTATTATTACTCCTCCTCCTTTTCTTCTTCTTCTTCTTATTATTATATTATAGGGGGAAATGAAGCCTATAGGCCATACTGTATTAAACGATGGCGGAATGACATTGGTAGAATCGAAGAAAAGAGAAAAGGAGTTAAACTAGGACAAAACGCCAAGGACGAGCTTAAAAAAAGTATAGATTGCTGGAAAAGGGGCCGATGATCGTTCTAACAATGTTGAAAGAGAAGGTCTACACTGGTGGTATAAAAATTAGGAACGTTGTTGGAAAAACTGTTGCGTTTCGGCAGAACAACCTTTTCCGGAATAATCAGTTTCAGCTGTATAAAGAATTGAATGGTAGTAAATAGGCGGGAAATGACAATACTCCAAATGCAGATGACGCCAGGGCAGCATGAAGTGTGATTTGGTCTGTCGAAGGGCGACATAAGTAGAAAGGTAGCTGGTTGGGAGAGGTCAGAGCAAGCTATCAGGAATGCAGCAGATGGAGAACGTTGGGATAACCATTGATGACGTGAAGACTGGCATACGGAGGATGACAAACTGGAAGACATTTGCCCCAGATGGAGTGATAGGCTTCTGGTTCAAACGGTTCTAATGCCCATATTCAGTTATAGCTGCTGCCCTGCAAAGGGTCGTAGAGTCGGGAGAAGTCCCTGGTTGGCTTGTTAAGGGAAGAACGACACGGATTTAGAAGATCCTGCAAAGAGAACAGCTGTCAGCAATTACAGACCAATTACATGTCTACTGCTAAACTGGAAGCTGTCAACCGAAAATTTTCAGAAAAACTTTATGAACATCTTGTGAGTAATGGTGTTTTCCCTGATGAACAGAAGGGGTGCTGGAAAGCCTGGAGGAGTACCAAGGAGCAACTAATCTACATAAATAAAACCGTAGACGTATATGTGTGTGTAACTATCTAACAGGTAATCTCTGAAAGTACTGGTCACATAACACTGAACTTCTCAGGAAATAATATTCATACATTAAGGATGGTTTCGGGCTAATAATATTTGTAATTAAATGCATATATATATATATATATATATATATATATATATATATATATATATATATATCACGCAACGACATCGGCCAATTTACATGCAAAAATATTCTTTCCTCAGTGGACGCCATTTTGTTTCTATGCGCAAGCTCAGATTAGCTTCAGCCCAAGTTGTTTACTACTACGCTTAAAACATAAACATTGGCTTGAACGCAAGCTACTTCAATTCAATTGTTGAAATTTTTCTTCGTCTCTTTATTATTAAAAAAATTAAATAAAATAATACGTAAATTTTAGTCGGGTTTTATTAATTTGTAAAAACAAGGTACAACCCTATATACCATTTTCGTTATTTATTTATCGATTAGAAAACCAGATATCACTTTCAAACATTAAACATCTCAACGTTTCCGATTGTGTGCGTTTTTTCTCGTTTTTAGAAACATAAACATTATATGCGATAATTCAAATATACATGCATATCTTTTTTTAATTCTTTTAGTGATAAGATGATAACAATTATTAATTTCAAATACATATACTTTTATTTCTTTTTTTCGTGTATTAAATTACAGTTAGGATTTCATAGTTACTTTATTTTTATGGTACCTTTTCATTTTTTAAAAAATTGTTACGTGAACGTTCAGATTTGTTAACAAACCCTCTCACCATGTTACTAATGAGTTTATAAATAAAATTATTTACGCATGGTTCGTACACTGCACAAATACCAAAAAATAGTTACGTGAAAGTACAAAACAGTTAAAAAAAAACCTTCCTCCCGATGTTAAGAATGACTTTCTAAATAATAACATTCTTTCAGTACACTGCACAAGTACAAAAAATTCTAACGTTCCACATGCGTGCGTTTTTATTATTTTTAATTTTTCCGATATTTTTTTAAAACAGCACATTTTGCCATCACACAATACAGGCTTTTTCTAAATAATAAAAAATATATATACACCGACTATTATAGAAATACATGTGGTCAATTAACTACGACACGTCGTTTACAGTAGAATAATTATTTTTGTTGATAAGACTTTGCAAAAGAAAAAAAAATGAATAAATAAATTAAAAAATTAAATAAACTTTAATAAAAAAAATCAAATAAACTTTATAAATAGTTTTCGTTAATCCACTCCGCATAGATTAAAGTGCCAATCGACATTGTAAGTATATTTAAATATTTTTTCGTCAAATTAATACACCTGTTCCTAGAGATAAGTTTCTTTTCTCCAAATAATTTCCTCTGTTAAGAATGGCTTTCTAAATAACAGTATTCTTTCAGCATGGATCGTACATTACACAAATACCGAAAATTCTAATGTTCTGGTTGCGTGCTTTTTTAAATTTTTTTTTTCGGACGTAACATTACATTTACGAAAATCTACCTATATTTGTCATTTATTCATCGGTTCGATAAACAAATAATGCAGATTTTTTCATACATTAATTACACTATAGGAAGACATACCTATATATCATTTATTAAATTATTTTACCGATAAGATATATAATTAATTTCAAAGAAAAGTTGGTGTTTTTGCAGTGTACGCAACATATTGCATGTCAGATAGGATTTCAAAGTTAATTTGCAATTTTATGGCTTTTTTTTCATTGAATTATTATGCGAAAGTGTGGATTTGTTAACAACCCCCTCCTGATGTTAAGAATGGCTTCATAAATAAAATTATTTCAGCGTAGTTCGTACACTTCACAAATACCAAAAAATCTTACGTTTTTCGAATGCGTGCGTTTCTTTGAATTTTTATTAAAAAAATAAGCATTTTATACGTTACCTTAAAATATACAAAGAGACATACGTATGTTTTGGTTATTATTCTTTGCCCAATTAGAAAAACAATTATTACTGTCAAAGAAAAAATGTTATTTTTAGGGGTTTTTTTTACAGTGTTCGCACCGTGTTATATACAGATAGGATTTCTAAGTTACATTAAACTTTTATAGTACCTTTGTATTTATTATAGTGTTACGTGAAAGTGCAAAACGGTTAAAAAGCCTCCCTCCCCATGTTAAGAATGACTTTCTAAATAATAACATTCTTTCGGTATGGTTCGTACAATGCACAAGCACCGAAAATTCTAACGTTCTACATGCGTGCGTTTTTATTATTTCGAATTTTTTCGATAAGTTTTTAACACAGTACATTTTGCCATCACAAAATGCAGGTTTATTGCTAAATAATAAAAAAATATATATTCCGACTATTATAGAAATACATGTGCTCAGTTAACTACGACCCGTCGTTTACAGTAGAATAATTATTTTTGTTGATAAGACTTTGCAACAAAAAAAATAATTAATAAATAAAAAAAAATGTTTTCAGGTTCGAGTCCTACACTGCGGAAATTCCGCCAAAGTAGTCAGGTTATCGTCTGTTAATTCTTACAATCAAAAACCGTTACATTACTATTACATCACATGATCGGTTGACATGAAACTTATCACTCAAACATAAACAGACGTTCTCTTCTGCGTTACTTTTAAAACAAAATTAAATAAACTTTTTTTTCAGCTTTATATATGAATCGAAGTTGGTCAAATTTGTTGCATAAACCACTATTCATTACAAACCCTAAAGAGGCTGCTGTTGCTTTCATGTCATCATTTAACGAGTATAAATACGTGAAAGTCTATTTCTTTTCTTTGATTTCATCAGATGTAAATACATGATCCACAGTGGTCTTCTTATAAGTGTAATCCATTATAAGGAATAAGTAATAACATTAAAAAAAAAAATTAAAACAAATACACGTGGAAATTAATAAATTAGAATTGATTAGGCGTGTTTTTAACTACTCACATGATTTATTCATAATCACGTGAGTCAATTTTGAATTCAAAATTGAAAGCTTTTTTACATTTGCTTAAAATCATCAATATTTCTATTTCTATTTTTAAAAGAATCTTTTCATAGTTTAAAATTATTAAACTTAAAATTAAAATAAAAAGGTACCTGAAAAAACTATTTTGAAATAGTGCGGTGCCAAAAATGCATAATCACCAAATTCTATTTATATTGTTCAAAGTCCTGTTTTAAATAAATAAAAATTGTTTCACCTTTTAAAATAAAAAAATAAAATTTCATATTGTTTACTTCTTTTTTTTTAAAGAAGATCAGCTTATTTAAATACGTAACGATGACAATAGAAAGTAGTTCCTTTTATGTGATGCAGGGTTCGAGATTATCTTGCGACCTAAACTCCAGTCTTAACCGAATGCTTGGATTTTTATTATTTTCTGATAAACTTTTTTTACAAATGTTTACGTTCGTGGTTCTGTTTTGTTGTTTTTTAAATACATTTCCTTAACCACTTATTGCATTCAAATAATTTTAGGACAATTATGACTGAAATTGACGTATATTTTCATACAAAAGTAAAAATTATAACCAAAAATAGAGATTTATTTATATACTAAATGAACTTTTTCGTGACTATTAAATTCCGGGAAAATACTGTACAAATATTTTTGAATGCATGTTTTTTTTTCTTTTTTGTTTTGTTTTGTGAGGAAATGTTCCTTTCACATCAAATAATTGTAACAAAGCTATAACAATACAAAACAGAGGTTTACTTTAATACCATATACATATTATTTTCATAACTGGTAAATTACAAAGGATCATAAAATTTTGAGAAAACTATTTCATTTTTTCGAATTTAACAATTTTCGTAACAGTAATAATAAAAAAAATCTGATTTCTAACATAAATTTGATATAAATTAAAATAATAAGGTTTGTGAGTAAAAATATATTTAGCGCAATCGCAGATTCCACGATATCACGAAAAAGTAAAACCTCTTACATTCTAATAAATGTCAAATGCAAACGCACTCTCTCTTTCTCTCTCTCTCTCTCCCCCTCTCTCTCTCTCTCTCTCTCTCTCTCTCTCTATATATATATATATATATATATATATATAGCTCCGACTTTTACTGCAACAATGGAGAAAGTCAAGCGACCCACTGTAACCGCCGCAGGCACAAGCGAGGACTGGGCATACTTTCTATCCCACTGGACAGAATACATGACTGCAACAAAACTGAACGGTCAAGACAAAGATATACAGCTGCTCGAGTGTTGTGACGAACCTTTTCGCAGAGACCTCACCAGGACAACAGATAGCAAACTAGCTGAAAAATCGGTGGAAGATATCTTGGCTGCCATTCGTAAGCTGGCTGTTCGTGAAGAAAACACAATGATAGCCCGTGTAACATTGCATAATATGCGACAAGACCGTGACGAGTCAGTCAGAAAATTCGGCGCACGTCTCACGGGGCAAGCGGACATTTGTAAATTTGTTATTGACTGTCTTAACTGTGACGCAAAAGTAAACTACACAGACACAATTATGCGGAACGTTCTCACACGAGGTGTTACAGACCCTGATATTCAATTAGACCTGCTTGGTGATAAGAATCAAAACATGTCTCTAGAGGAAGTATTCCAGTTTGTTGAAGCTAAGGAAGCAGAAAAACGATCAGCATCAAGGCTACTTGATTCACATTCGGTTGAGGTGGCTAGTTCATATAGAAAATCAAAGCAAACGCCAAGCACAGACAATCAAGTAACGTGCTCTTACTGTGGTAAACACGGCCATGGCGAGAGAAGTGTTGCACAAATCCGTAAGACTCGGTGTCCTGCTTATGGACATCGGTATGATCTTTGCCATCGAGAACATCACCTTGAAAGTGTCTGCCGCAGCAAGAACTACCCGTCAAGCACAACCAAAGCCACAAAACTATGACAAAGAAAGTGCAGTGTTTGATTCATTGTGCACGTTAAACTCTTCTAAGTCACAGAATGACAACACGAACACTACCGACACTCACAAGCAGAAGAGACAACAGTAAAATGTCCCACTAGAACATTACATTTACGACAGCATGACAAACACATGGGTACGCAGAAACTAAAAGCCGCTACCATTTGTGAACATCACTGTGCAAGCCCTTCCCGAGGACTATTCAGCCTTCGGAATTGAACTGTCAGCTCCGTCAATGTCTGCAAATATACCTGCTATGGCTGACACAGGATGCCAGAGTTTCCTCGCCGGTTTAAAAGTGGTTCACCGCCTTGGATTGTCTGAATCGGACCTTATTCCAGTGACAATGCGTATGCGCACAGTTAATAATGGTGGAATCAAGATCCTCGGAGCCATGATACTGAGATATTCATACACAATCAACGGTACTAAAGTGGAGACAAGGCAAATGACCTATGTAACAGACTCGTCAGACAAACTGTTTCTTAGCAGAGAAGCTTGTGTGAATCTTAGAATTATTGTCGACAACTTTCTTAGAGTACGGCTTCCACAACACCATGCAGCAGCCGTGCAAGGAGAGAACAAAGCACCATGTGGTTGTCCTCTTCGCCAACGACCACCCTCGCCTCCGAGTGCTGCACCATTCCCACCAATAGAAGAGAATCGCCAAAAACTACAAAAGTACCTGCTTGATTACTACAGGTCTAGCACATTCAACACATGTGAACATCAGCCGCTACCTCTGATGGATGTACCACCAATGAAACTTATGGTCGACCCCAACGCTGAGCCTCTGGTTCACCATACACCAGTGTCTGTCCCGCTACACTGACGAGACGCAGTTAAAAAGGCCTCGATCAAGATGTACGACCCGGTGTTCTGAAACCAGTCCACATCGGGGAACCTGGCACATAGTGTCATCGAATGGTGATATGTTCAAAAAAGAATGGCCAGCCTAGACGTACAGTGGACTTTAATGCGCTCAATGCTCATGCCACCCGTGAGACACATCACACACCGTACAGTAAAGCGCCTTCTGATAGACAACACAACTTCGTCTAGTAACATTGACACCAACTCGTTCCAATGGGCTATGCTACAGTACAGGAATACACCAGACAGAGACACAAAACTCTCTCCAGCCATGTGCATATTTGGCAGACCAATTAGGGATACAAACCTCATCCAACTTGGCAATGCGCATCTCTTGCTCGTGAAGAAGCATTACGAAACAGGAATATGCAAAGTGCTGAGAGATTATCTGAGCACACCCACAGACTACCGTCATTGTCGGTCGGAGACCATGTTCGCCTCCAAAACCAAATTGCGCCATTTCCCTGCAAGTGGGACAAGACAGGGATGGTTGTCGAGGTTCGTCAGTTTGACCAATATGTTGTGCGCATTAATGGCTCGAGGCGGGTTACTCTGCGGAACAGGAAATTCTTACGCAAATATATTCCAATGCAGGTTAAACCAAAGAGACTCACCATAGACTCGGATGTAGCACTACGCCAATCATCAGCTTACATGCCACCACCTCTAGTACCAACTGCTGTGGCTCCGGGCATAGCTCCAAGACCTAGCATACCTACGCCTGTGAAACATGTGACTAGGCTACCCGACAGGCCACCGCCTGCAAACTCTCCAACCATGGCACCATCGTGTGAGACGCCTGCACATATTCCAGTGCGCCAGAGTAGCCGTCTACTTACATACACGGGGCCACAATCCCCAGATGTCAGGCCACTAGACCTTCCTCTTGGAACCCTCGGGTTGAAACGGATCATGTCCCGTCACCAACAGTTGAGGCTACACCTACTCCGCCGAGACGCTCTAGCCGTATAAAACATGCCCCAGAGTGGCAAAAGGACTTGTTATGTGAAAAAACACATAAATGACATTCATACATTCTTAGTGCACATTAATTGATTCCTAAGTACAGTGGAATCTACCCATTTACACTATACCCAACAGTTCCATATGTTTCTTTGTTTTACAGTTTTATATAAGCCTTTTCAATCAGTAAATCCAGCATCTCACGCCAACATACATATTGCTTCCTCACTAAAAGACTTGGGGATAAGATATAGGATTATCAGACAATTATGGTACATGTATGCGTATTTGTTTATTAGACACATATGTACTTATCGCAGTTTCTGTTTCTGTTATTTTCAGATCTTGATCATTGTTTAATCAACGAATAAAGATTGACAAATAGAGCAGACTCTTATTTAGGTTCATTCGAATGAAATTGTGCTGCCAAATAGAGACATTATGAAACTAATAAAATATACAGGGTATAGGTATTTGGAAGTGCTGTAAGCATAATGAACAGAGAGATGAAAGAGAAAGCCAGGAAGGAGTATCTAAGAAGAGTGAAACTAATTGCAAAGTCAAAATTGTATGAAGGAAACCTAATGAAAGCGGCGAATGCATGTGCAGTCAGTGTTTTGAGATACAATGCGGGAAATTTAGAATGGTATGACAAGGGGTTGCATGCCATGGATATCAAAACAAGAACAGTTTTAGCAATGTTTGGTAGATTCCACATTCAATGTAGCATAGCGAGGCTGTATCAAAAGTGAGTGAAAGAGGATTGAAAATTGTAAAAGATTGTGTTTGAACTAGGGGGGTCGTTGAAGGAGCATGTGGATTGACGTGAGGAGTGGATGCTCAAGGTTGTGCCCAATGAAGTGGAGGTATGTGAGACCAAGGCTGAGTATTTGACACGCATATACAGAGAAAGGGCAGAGAAATTGGCTACTAAGAAAATGCACAGAAACTTCTTTTAGAATATAGCAGAAGTGGCTGATGAAAGATCATGACAATGGCTTCGAGCTGGGTATTTTACTAAGAGAACTGAAGCTTTTGTTTTTTTTTCAGTACAAAAGCAGGCATTAGGAAAAAGACTGTTAAAAAATTCAGGATGCAGTGCATTGGTCCAGAGAGAGTAGCGCAAAAGACACGATCGCATGGGACTCCGGATATATTGGGACGTGTGTAAGAGGGTTGGGGTGAAGTGTGCTGCAAAATAGTTTTCGGAGGAGGCTGATGAAGTGAGAACAAGTAAGGATTGCAATGTAGAAGTATGGGGGGACAAAAGTGTCATAACGACCAAGCAATGGGAGCATAATCGTTCGGATTTGGTATTCATTGACAAGGTCTCAAAAAAAAAAAACTGGCAAATTGAAGACTTCTCAGAATCCTGGGACAGGAATGTGAGAAAGAAAGAGAACGAGAAGTGGAACAATTATGATCTATTGACTTTGGAGATAAGGCGTATACACGGGGTGAAAGCACAAATAATCCCGGTCGTAGTTGGTACACTAGGAGTAGTATCAAGTCCCCTGGAAAGACAATTTAAAACATTACGAATCTCCGATGTTTTAGGCGGCCTTCAGACCTCTGCTATTGTAGGTACCACCAACAGTCTTGATCTTTGAAGCCCTGGGTTGGAGCCGGGATTGAGGGACATCCTCTGAAAATTAATCCTATCTCTTTTCATGGAGACGTTGATAAACGAAATCAGAATTATTATTGTTATTGGCTCACTGACAGTTCTCACCCAACTAATTACTGACAATGGTGTTTGGCGTTTTCTGCAATCTGAGTAAGAACAAGTCTCCCCAAATTTCTAGTACTCTACTTCTTTCGCGGATGTTCAGATAACTTCACATTATCGCAACAGCTGTTTACTTTTAATCACTCGCTGGCAATGTTCATTGGTATTCCCTGGAGGCTGTGTGGCAAAAAGCCTCTACATGTACCCAATGCTCTCGGCAATTATTCATTGGAGGTCTGGCTATTTCCCTCCCTCCTCAGTTCTCAGATCATTTCGTATAGTGTTACCTAATGTAAACGTCGCCATCTTAAAAAGACAGGCGTGTTAATATTTTGCGGTTTCGGTTTTCTTGTTTCTTTGCGGTTGTATTCTGTATTGTTTTTGGTATGCCTGTTGTAGTATTCAAGTTACTGGTTTGTGTGTGTGGTTTATGCAAGTTGATTTTCCAATTCTCTGATTTCCTTCAGATTTCAGCCTTGTTTTATCTATCCTTTGCGTTTTCTCAGCTCTTCCTTTCATACCTATTTCTCCCACTTTTATTATGATGCTTTTCGAAATTATCTCTAGTTCATTTATGATTATTGGTGTTATCTTGGCTTTTTTCATGTCTGATATATATTTCAGCTCTATGACTAGTTCCTGGCATTTGCCTCTGCTTCTCCGTCTCCTTGCTGTACTCCTAGGAATCTACTTGAGGCTTAAATCTACTATTTAGCTGTATTTTTCCTAATTGTTAATTATTATCACATTCGCTCTTCTTTCTTGGAAGGGTTTATCTATTTGTACCTCCATGTCTTATAAGATTTTATGATTTCCGTTTTCCAGTACTGTTGCCGGTTTTTGTGTATACTATTTGTAGAAGAATGTTCTTGCGGAATTTTTTATTTTGATTTCAAATGATGTATGTTGAAATAATTTTCGTTATAATACCTTTACTTTATATATTATTTTAAGTAGGGGGTTTCCCTCCATCTAATCGTTTAAATTACAATCGATCCTTCTTGTTAACTTGTATAACATCTGGTCTCCTTGCTTAGATCAGTTTATCTCTTTGTATAACCATAACATATAAGATTATTATTATTATTATTATTATTATTATTATTATTATTATTATTATTATTGTTATTGTTATTATTATTACTGATTTTTTAATGTACCTCTTACAATCAACCGAGTAATTTTATTCTGTATCCCTTCGTGGAAATCGGACTAGTAAAAGATAATATTGTGCATTTTTTTTTCAGAACATTCTAATCCGGTATAATCCCATCTAGATGCTCAGATGATTTGACAAAACAAAACGAATAGCCGATTACACACATTCGACGCAAATCCTTCCTTTAATATCCATCACATAATCATGAATTGAATCACCAGCAAATATACCCCACACAATAATATATTTGAAACCGAGCTATTGAAGAGCACAACAGAATGGTAATCTAAAAATGAATGCAATTCAACACTTCCTTTAAGAAAAACACGTAAATAACATCAATATATTTATAGAGATTCTAGAGAATTACAAGTGAATTTCATATACGACGAACTTCTCGATAAAAGGACATTGCAAATCATGCGGAAAATTACGTATTATGATACCGAATTCATGTTTATTAGAAACAAAAAATCTCATTTAGTACACTTATCAAAATATCTCTGTTATGTAAATTAATAATACAACATAGTCTTTCCAAAATATATAACAAAAACATACAGGGCTCCCTCAGTCTTTGACAGACTATGGTTATCCACGAAGGGATGACTGCGCGTGAAAATCTTATTGGCAGAAGGTGTATAATCTCCAACCAAACCTCTCCTGAGTCGACATTGTTAAATTCCAGTGGCAAGCGACGTGTTCAAGACGACTAGAAACAAATGCCGAGGTAGGCGGAGAGTACATACAGCGCTTAGAATTCCCAAATCGTCACCCATCTGGCACTAATCAGGCTCGTCTTTGCTTAACTTCGGTGATCTGACAACAACCGGTGTGTCAACGCGATTATGTCGTATAAATAAAACATAAAATTGAAACAAATAACTATTTTAGATATGACGACGTTTACCATAGGCATTTATAAAAGTTAGTGAATAATAATATTTACATTTATATTTTTTATTATATTCTCCTATATCTATTATATCTATCTCTCACAGTCTTGATGATAGTAATAGTAATTGTTTCCAATTAAAAATAATACGCACACAACAATAGTCTTTGCAACATCGTTCTTCGAGTATACTTCACAAAACTTCCTCTACACATCTTAGTTTTTTTTACTCAAATACATCATTACAGACGTTTTCACTATCGTTTTTGACGAACGCGTAGTAATTATTTTGTTTACTTAATAAATAATGAAGGATAATCCGTATATTTCGGCGTATAAGAGGATCTTAAAGTCAAACAATCTGCAAATTTAGAAAACCGAATACTATTATATATATATATATATATATATATATATATATATATATATATATATATATATATATATATATATATATATCAGTTTACGATCCAGCAGCCTCGTCAGACCTTACAGAAATGATCGTTAGTATCTGGAAGAAGTGTTTTAGAAGAAATATGAAAGAAAAAAAAAGGAGAAAGAAAAGAGAGGGGGAGACGGTAATCGACAATATTTCAATGAGGCTGTTGGATCGTATACATGGTCCAACATCTGAAACATATGTAACCAAACCGATAAAACGGTAATAAAAAAATAAAACACATATTTGCTCTGCAATAGTATTGAGCACTCTCTTCAGGTTTTTACTAATTACCAGTTTTATCAAATATATATATATATATATATATATATATATATATATATATATATATATATATATATATATATATCCTAATTCGGTTCTCTAAATTTTCAGATTAATGATATCTATAACGTTAAAGGTTCAGGAAGACGAGAGTGATACTATTAAAACAAGCGATCTTTTTTACTTCGGAATTTATTTTTCTACAGAATCACCACCATTTTCAATATATTTTTGCTGTTCTCGTCTGATGCCTCGGTCGCACAAGTCTAAAGCACGTTTTATAGCTCGCATCTTTTTCATCACTCTGAAATCGACGGAGCCATCTTATACCTGTATTGAAATCAATTGCATCGGATTCGTAAATGTCAAACACACGCTGCTAAATGTTGATCGGTTCAATTTTTTAAGCATGAACGTATACAATGGCGCAGCCTTGTTTTTTGACACACATCAATGACTAGCGTTGCTTTCTGTAAAACCTCACATCGGCAATATCTGCAATATAAAGATGAACATTTTAAGTTAGGAATAATAAAGTTCAGTTCTCATAAAAATAACATATCAATTCCCTCTGGTTCATTCCGGCGGAAGAACAAATTACCGTCATATGTCTTCATTTACACGAAAAACTATACATAATGTCTCAATATTATATATATATATATATATATATATATATATCTTGATGTTTTAACATTGTAATTGTATATTACACAAAGTATATTCGATAATACCGCCAAAGATCTCTATGCTTATATCTACAATTATATAAATGCAACTTTGTCTACGTGTGTGGAAGTTCGTTCCTTGTAGACCCTGAAACGGCTGAACAGGATTTCTTTAAAATTTAGAGAACTTTAATCTATAAGTCTGGGAGTGATCTTATATTTAGTAAAATTTTGTCTTAGAATACTCCCGATAATTACCGATAATCGAAACCGTTATTTTGATGTATCTAGCATCGGTAAAGTCATTTTTCCATGTCGTCGCTTAGCAACAATAATAGAACAACGAGCTGTGAAAATTCATCTGTGGATAAATTGATAGCGTGTATTTTTCCAGTATGTTGTCTGTAGATTAAAACTCCGCACGGAAATTTCTGAACTTTGTTTCATTAACTGCAAAGAATCTTAAAAGACTTGAAAATTAACGTGTTCTTTTTTTATTTTTGTTTTGCATGACGTGGTCTGTAGATTCAAACTTCGAACTTAAACGTTCTAATTTTTTTTCGTTAACTGGAAACTGGTTTTTATAAAATAATTTTATAAAAGATACAGTAAATTCTCTAGGGTGCAATGTAGAATAACATATATTTTGTACTAAATTACTGCATAGATGCATGTGAAGCTTCCTCTCGGGCAATTTCACGGATTTTGATGACAATAAAAATACAGGTGTGAAATATTCGTTGATCATCATTCAATCTCGGGCAATGTTTGGTCTCCCTGCTAGTATTATATACATATACTAGCAGTTCTGTCCGGCTTTGCTCAGGTCCTATGTACTGTTCATAACTTTGTGCGTTTATGTATATATATATATATACATACATGTTTGACACGTGTCCAGGTAATCTACATCTAAAATTTCAAATTGTTAGACCCAAAATTTGAAGATGGGAATGCTAGAGTCTGCAAACGTAAACTCTGTCAATTTTTACCTTTTGGAAGCAACATTTCGGACTATACACTGATGTAAAAGCTTGCTGCATATCTGAATGCACTTTATGTAAAATCACAAATGTTTACACAAACATTGGGCTGAATAGTTTCCTAGAGATCGTAAAAGATAAAGCTTTTGAAATTTTAAGCCATATTTTCGGCCGAAACCAGACTAAAAACCTTGCCCTATACTTGAATACACTTTATGTAAAATTTCAAATGTACAGAACAAGAATTGGCTAATTGGTAATTGTTTCTTTTAAATTTGACCATAATTTTGACCCTTTAACATTAACAGTTTTAGGTTCAAATCGAGTTAAAAAGTTGAACAACGTCCAAGTTACCTACATATTAAAATTCAAGTGTTTAGACCCAAAATTTGTAGAGGGGTTTGGTAGAGTTTTAAAAGGTAAACTCCTTCAACGTTGCCCACTTAATAATACCATTTCTGTCCGAAAACCGATTGAAAAGATTGTCTGAAATCTCCATAGTCCTTATGCCAAATATCTAGCCTGTAGACTGAGCCTTGACAAAATAGTTTAGTAGGGAAGTGTACACACACAGACACACACTCAGACAGACAATTACACTTATATATATATATATATATATATATATATATATATATATATATATATATATATATAGTTGTGTCTGTGCGTGCTCGATTTAATTCACTGTAGAATGAGTATCGTATATTTATGCCATTGAAACGCTAAAGATATCTCATCTTTAGTTTATATTTATTCTATGATTATGAATTTCGTTCATAGAATATTTACATTTAGTTCTGTAATTATGATAATTTTATATTACTTCACTTTTTCCCAGCAGCGTTTTTCATTCAAATAATTCAATAACGTAGATTCTTCATTCTATTATACACATTTATATATATATATATATATATATATATATATATATATATGTGTGTGTGTATATATATAAATATATATATATGTATATATATAAATATATATACACATATATATGTATGTATGTATATATAAATGTATAGATATATTTATTTACACACACGTGTCTGTATAAGAATTGTTTATTGCTATTTAAACATATGCATACATATCAAAACAATTTGTATGTATATATATATCTTTACGAAATTCGGATATATACTTCATTATTTAAATAAATCCTATATATACAACTCTGTAGTATATATATATATATATTTATATACATATATATATTACTCTTTCTCTTTTTCTTCTTATCTCTCTCTTTCTCTCTCTCTCTCTCTCTCTCTCTATATATATATATATATATATATAAATATAATAGTTGTATAATTTGTTTCCTAGAGGCACATCCGCTGAAACTCCTGTGTTTTTTAAAGAGTGCCTTATGCAGTAAAATAGATATATACAAGTATTATTATACAAATCTTCTCGGTTACATATGTGCATACATGTTTCAGCGAAATCCCAATTCCAAGAAACAACCTTATCTGGGTTTTTTTTCGGTCTGATCCGATGGTTTGTATGAATTGAGATCCCGCGAAAACATGTAGGCATATATATTCGGGTTTCAATCCTGGCTTGAGGTAGTTGCCGGTCTAGCCGATCTGATGATCTCTAACAGCGAAACAGTACTGTATGTGGATGACTATATATATATATATATATATATATATATATATATATATATATATATATAAAAAATAAATTTTGTATAATAAATAAGACTGCCCGTGACCTGTTAGGTCATCATATGTTATAGCTAGCTATGGAATCGTGAGTATACAGAACTAATGCATGAAAGTTCAAGTGAGTACAGAGAATTAATTTATAAATGCGCAAAATTGAATGCAGGCACACGCGAAAACAAACGTGGTGACTAGTAAAAATAATATGCAATTTCGCACGCGCACAAAAAAAATTGAATGGCGCACGCAGGAAAACAAACATTTCGACCAGCAAAACAACTCAGGAGACATTGATCATCAAACTTGAAAAAATGCTAACGATTATCTGTCTCACTACGTCGCAAAAAGTGGTGTCTCATCTGACGTAAAATTTATAGAGGAAAATAATCCCTTACGCATAATTGTAAAAAATGTAATTATTAAAAGAAACATTTCTCCGTTTATGTGATTTTTAAAGGTTGTTGAAACGTATTAGCTAAAAAAAGTAGATTTGGATTTCTTTTTAGGAAGTAAACTACGCTGGGTTATGTCATAACAAACCCACATTTTTTTAAATTATGTAAATTGATCAACTAAATATTTTTTACATTATAACAACGTACTTGCTTTGTTTTTGTTTGAAAAAAAATCACAACTTAAAAAGATAGAAAGAAAATAATCTTAAATACTATTTTTTAAATCACGTTCTAGTTTTAATCACTCACAACTTGGGAAAAGAAATTAAAAAACATATTTATGTGGACCTGAACAATCGGCAACCTCTTACAATTTTTTCCTTTTCCGCGTTTTTCAACTATTTATACGGATTATTGGACACTAACCTACTAGATAACCAAAAAATTGAAAATATTCAAAGATTTAGAAGTGTGTTCAGTTTCCCATATAACGTTGCAGTAAATCGATCTCCCATTTCCAAAACCGATTTTACGTTGACTCCTTCAGCGTCGCTCCCCCCTCGCCATTATTATTATTTTGTGTACTTTTTTCACGACTGCTCATTCTTAGAAAATTCAGTTTTCCCCCTACTTCATAATGTGTTATTTAGTCTACCCGTTGACCCTAAACTGGTAAAATGAAAAATGTTTAAAATAAAAATTGATTTTGATATTGTATTTTCCTTTATTGTTCTGTGAAAACAGTTTAAATTCATGAACAAACATACAAAACTAAAAAAACCTCAATAGCATTACTAAAAGAACTAACTGACACAAGAAAAACATTAATAAAACTAAGTTTCTATCTTCCTCCCCTCTTTTCTAAGTAAAGCGTAAGAAATAGTCAAAGTACACATGAGCGCTACTAAAAGCAGTAAATAGGGTTATAAGTATTATTATAGCGATATACTGTATACTTAGGCTGAAATAAATATTTTTTAAATCAACGGGATTAAATTACATTCATTTGAAAATGAAAATTCGTTAAAATAAGGTAAATATAAATATTGTTGTATATGCTTGCAATAGTAGCAGTGGATTTCAATATCAGACTTAAAACAAGCGAGGTATGAAATAAAAAAGCAGACGAATTTTTTAAATTGCAATCACAAACCAGACAGGCGATTAAAAGGCTCAAGCAAGCAAGCTAATCAGTTTATATATATATATATATATATATATATATATATATATATATATATATATACATTATTGGCGCATGCATTTGAGTAGATGTGCATATTTTTGAGTTAAAAAATATTTATATATTAGATTATATATATATATATATATATATATATCGCTAGATTCAGGCAGTCTAATGAGTTGTAAACGACAGAAACACGTGTCTGTGGATAATTATATTTTAAAACAATATATATATATATATATATATATATATATATATATATATATATATATATATATATATATATATACATATATATATTAGCCTGGCAGCCCGGCGTAAACCGAGTGTGTGGCAGTGTGTGTTGAGCAAAAAAATGTGGTAGTAGGAAGGCAG
>NC_136519.1:51945203-51972703 GCF_053919585.1 Euprymna scolopes | reverse complement strand
AAAATTTTATCTTTATATTGTAAACCAGCCCCCCCCCCGGGAAGTCGCGAATGTAAGACAACACGACATGGCCCGGACAGTAGATAAAATAAATGAATACAACGGAAACATCGTTGAGATCGGAGTTTGTCGTTGAGCAGTGTAGCACGTGTTATTACAATGGAAACGTTTGGTATAACGCCATATAACGGACGGAGACCGAAAAATATGATTCTGTCCAAAATCCAGGAGAGTTGACATTAGGAGCCATCAACCTCAGAGCGTGATAAGCACATATGTGTCAGTCGCGGGACCACAAACTACTGCATTTAGAGAGGCGACACAGATTATCTGTCATTCCTTTGTGTTTTATGTACCAAATGCGCTCCTTTTCCGTATGTAACCGTTGGGACTTGTTACCGTTGATGTCGAGGTAAAAATTTACAATAATGCATGTTTGACGAATACCTTCTAGTAAAGCTGCACCTGATCATAACAAATGTTTATAAAACATTCAGCCAGATCGGCTCAGTAATTTCGAGCAAAAAGTGGACGGAAAAATAGGTAGACAAATAGAAAGATTATATAAATGACATGATAATGTACCAATGCAATAGAAATTTTCTAATTAAGAACGCAGCGAAGTCTACTGAAGTGTACATATGAACTACACTGAAATGCCAACGTTTCAAATACAGATTTTACTGGTTTGGATATGTATGTGTTGAAAATATTTTTTTGCTCTTGTCCGGGATGTTTTCACTTGCAATTGTAATTTTGTTGTCCTGGAATATTTGAAAAAATAAATTTTTCGGTACGGGTACAGTTTTTGAACCAAAGAAAACTGACTTTTCGTTTATCTTGTTCGGATTGTTTATGTAAACAAACAAAATATATTGAAGCGCTTATACAATCAGACTGAGTAAAAAGACAAGCATATTTATAAATTGATGTAATCTTTAATCGAATTTCTGCCGTGCTTTATAAAAATAAATTTAAGTTATTAAACATTACAATGTGATCCTATTTAAATTTATTAATATATATATATATATATATATATATTAATTTATACAATTATTAGATATTATATTATGAACTTTTAGATATAAATTATTAGAAATGTATACTTTTTTTTAAAGTAAGCAGTAACATCGTTATAAAAATATATATGCGTTTTTATTAGTTTTCTTTGTCGAAATAACTTTTAACTAAAAATAAAATCCATTGCTAACATTTATACATGGTTAACATTTTATACAGATCTTCATTGAGTTTTTCCTGATAATGTTTCGTACGTATCCAGAATACGGACCATGCTGAATTACTAACATATTTATTTAAAACTCTATTCTTAATATGAGAAACGTGTCTTATTGACTATTGTATTCCTTAACCTAACAATTTAATAAACAACATTTATCGCAAAAACTTTAACTTTAAAAGCACTGTCTTTATTCTGCATGACTTCTAAAATATTTTCTGTCGATCTGTCACGTGCCAGTTAAAATATGCATTGTCATCAGTCTGTTTTCTGTTTATATATATATATATATATATATAACTATATATATATAACTATATATATATATGTATATATACATATATATATACAGACATGTAAGGTTACACACGTTTAACCATATTCACATGTAGCAGCAACACGTTGTATACAGTCTGCGTCGCAAGGAACATAGGACAAGTAATAACGTGATCCCTTTTTATTTTTTAACAACCATATTTATTTCCAGGTACTTGCTTTATTAACCCCTGATCGTGCTCTTTCTTCCTAACTTCCGTGCTCTTGAATGTCGGTTCGAACGTGCTCTTGGAGTGCTCTTTAACGTGTTAAACATGATCCTCAGTCTGCGCACACATTCTTCTTTCAGTCTTTTTCTTCGCACACGGCTCGGCATTTATATACGCCCGTCCGCGCTCAGGTACACCTTCATCGCGATAATAGACTTTGTCCATTTGTCGGTCTGTCATGTTGATGTAGCAAACATCAAGGTAATTGGGTGTTTCAGACCAAATGTCAACACTTTAATGGATACCGTCACATAACACGAATTCTCTCGAAGACATGCAATCATTTAAAATTACTTTCAAATCAACAAAATCTGGAGTCTGAGCATTGGAGTCTGGGCAAGTGTCTCGTGTATCTAGGTGTTAAACGTGACTTTCTAAAGATAAAAAGATGAAAGAAGAATGTAATGTTTCAGGCAAGTGTGCCAACTCTTTTGCGGTTGGCGAACTACTTTCAATTTACCAGGTCAAAATTAGTTTCTATTCAATGGAAATCCCTCTAGACAACAGAAAGTAGGGCGATAAATGTGTCGCCCTAAAAAAACAAAAAAACACTACTACTTTCATTTAAAACTTTTATTGAAAAAAATCAATTATATAACTTTATTATGTAGTAGAGCTGATGTTTTTAGAATGTAGGCGCCTTTAATCTCAATCACAGCCTCAATACGGGACTGGGACTGGAATCATGCTCTTTCTACACGCGCAGGTGGGAGCTTGGAGAATACTCGTCGGCTGGCGGCAATCAGGCTGGCTTTACTGATGTAAGAGGTCATGTAGGTTATGTTCTCGACATATGATCAAATGAAAAAAGTCCAGCAGATCCATTGCGTGGGAGGTGGGAGGTCACTGAGGTAAAAGTATAAAGTCGTAGTCCTCCTTTTGAAGCCAAGCCTGGGACTTTTTTTAACTTGTGGACGGCACAGAGTCGTGCTGCCACACCCAGGGTCTCCAAGCAGCCGCCTTGTTGCATCAGGGAATCACGTCACTCTTCAGCCAATCCAACAAGACTTTGGTGTTGACTTTCAGCAAACTTCGAAGATGAGAGGCAACATGATGTGGCCTTTACTTGAAATCAGACCAAAGACCATAACCGTGGCTGGAAACTTTATTGATCTGTGACCACATGCGTTGATTCGTTCAGATTTGCATTCTGAGGGTGTTGGCAATGGTTCTGTTGTCATAACTTGGATCGGTAGCGAGCATGAGTTGTACAGTAGCGCATCTCCGATCTCGCTCGTTGAACGCTGTGTTAGTTTCAGATATGATAGAAGGCTCTTATCGGTCTTTGTATTTGTAAACAACTGGACAACTTGTAGATGGTCTGCATCAAAAATGACAATCGGTTTTCATTAAACTGAAATGGAATCATGTCGTCTTTACAAGGGAGACAATTTTATTTTTCCACCCTGTAAATGAGATATTTTTTTTTTACACGGTGGTCACCACTTATCAAGGCCCGGAAGCCACTCAGGGATAAGGGTTATTGCAAGTACAGTACGTTAGTGTGGAGATTTATTGAAAGTGTTTACTTGAGGTGGCGGTTCATTAGGTATTTGTTTACGTTGGACTTGAAGACATCCAGGTTATAGTCAGGTGGGACGCAGGCAGACGGAACAGAGTTCCACAGGCGTACATTTCTAAGAAAGAAGCTTTGTTCATGGAATCTACGTTTTGATTTAGGCACAAATAAAGAGTGGGGACATTTTTTGACAGTAGATTCAGCTAGACGGGTGTTTTTCGTGAAAGATTAGAGAGGGGGCAGAGATTGGAGTTCAGACGAGCACCTGCCATGGAAATAACGATAAAACAAGGATAGGCTCGCAACGTCTCTTCTTTTGGAGAGAGGTTGCAGTGAAGAGAAAAGGGCATCCCCCACTAAGCCACGAAGTCTATTTTGTACTCTGTCAAGGCAGGATAGGCAACGTTCTTAATCAAGTTCAAAGGACAGCTAACGTTCAGAATTATATGTATAGTTTCCAACTTCGAAATCAGTAATTATTGCTTCGTTGTCATAAACATCACTCATGAAATATGAAGATTAGAAGACAAAATAATGGAAGCGAAAATTCTAAGGCTGCTGAAAGAGTCCTGTTTCATCCTTCGATGCAGTTTATTTTCTGAATTTCTGAATTGATAATTTATATCATTTGGATTATTTGGACTCTTCATCTCACCTTGAATGTTAGTCTCCGATCTTCTTCATGTATATCATGGATCTCTTTTTCTTAACTTGTTAATCTTGACATAATTTCAAACATGACTTTTTATTTAATCTTTCAATGTAGCACGTCCTTGTTCTGTCAGCCATGGCCGGTCAAGAAACTTACGTATATCGCAATTTTATGGTTAGTATCTTCTGCACTGGATACTTAATCTTCACTTTCCAAAAGGATATCATTAAGAACTGAATTTTTTCTTAAAAATTTAGTATCCGTGACATACCAGATATATAGGTTTAAATCCAATCCGATCCAAAAGTGTGCGGCCGTAGCCGATATTGAACTCACTACACAAGTTTGTAGTGTAATTCAAATCTTGTCGGTTGCTGAATACTTGATGCTTCGCCAGGGTATCAAGGGTATTTTTTATCGTGACGCCATCACCAGACTAAGTGCCTAACACGGCTTAAGAGAGTTCCATCTATCCTCGAGAGAAGAATAGACCGCCCCAGTTTCTCAAGCTGGTATTTCACCTCGCGGTATGTAATCTCTGACCCCGTCCAAGTCGCAATGGTCGTGATCTTCTTCTCTCAGGGAGTTCCCTACGTGATTCTTCCACGCCTTACGCCTCGTTTATCAGATTGATATGCTGGTTTCCGCTGAAAATAATTAGCTTCCCATGCAGGCAAAAGAAGACAAACTCTGATATCTCTATTCTACTTAATTAATTCAAACAAAATTTACAAAGCGTTATATATACTAATATACAATTGTTCAGTTCGATTTTATACAAAACACTTTTGAATATTTTCTCTGCAGTCCACGGTGACGGCCGTCGAGGAGGAGAGGGGGTGCGACGGCGTCTCTTTGATTATTGATAAATTCTTTCGAGATCCAACTCAACTCTGAGATTTTTGGCGCGAGCATTCGATTATATTTCGAAGGAAGAGTTGGATCTAGTAGAGCCGCCGGGCCAATCACCGGCAGGTACGTAATTTCAGGGGCTGTCCCGATTCCTTACACGGCCCGAGAATCTGTGATCACAGCTCAACTCCGTTCACACAATTATAGAGTTTAACAACAAGCCACCGGTCTGGCCTTGTACTCAGAAGCCAGCCGTCCTTATGTTGAGTTTCGCCAGGCCAGGAACAAAATTATATTTCGTTCAAGCTTTCAGAATGACATCACTTGTAATTTTCTCCAAACAATACAAAGTGTGTCTGTTTTACAAAACACAATAAATTCATAACTCTTCCTTTCAGCCAGCTTGCCTGCCGCTGCCCTGCCACCCAATAATGCTTAACAGTTAATACCAGCACAGTTACCCGGCTTTACTCAGTGTTGGGGGTCTTAATCTCCCCCTCCTCCAATAAGGAGTTCTACCGCTCCCAGAGGGAGTCACGCCACAGTACATACAGCACCTCCCCTTCCTAAATAGCTATCCATCTGGTACTGGCCAGGCTCAGCGTTGCTTAAATTAAGTGATGCGGGGAGAACCGGTGTGTCAACGTGATTGCGCCAAATATGAAGCTTAAATAATGGGTAATAAAAAAATAAAAATATAGCATGTTATTCCTAAAGATGTGAAGACTATTCTTGGGAGACTGGTCTCGTGGTAACAGAACCAATAATGCACTACCCAATTTAGGAATAGGTAATACTTATGAAAATGGGCTCTAAATCAGTGGAATTGCCAGTTTCCAATCAACTTGCTCGATTGCCTGCTCTAATTAAGGACTTACTGTGGTGGACCGAAAGGAAATTTCACATGCATTTCCGCAGTAACGTACTCCACAATAAATTAGAGTTTACATTGTACTGTACAGAACCTACAATAGATTTTATGAAATAAGTTTATGCAATGGTTGAATTAAAGCTTAAAATGGTATACCCAAGTATTATAGTTCAATTGTGTCTTAAGGAAAAACATTCATTTCGAACGCGCATGTCTTATCAATAAATCTACTATTAATTATTGTAAAAATTCTAATGTAATGACTTGAAATGTTAATATCATAGTTCAATTGTGTTCTAAACGTTCATTTCGAATGCGCCTGTTTATCAAATAATATACTGTTGATTATATACGCAGGGGTCTTCTGCGTGTGTGTCGATAAAATTTTTGAATGCAATGTGATGTTAGGCTTATTAAAGTGGTAACTTTAAAGTCAAAATTTTTCTTCTTTAGTTGTGTTTTTCGATTACTGATTAAAGATTTTCGATTTTTATCAAAGACATTACGATATGAAATCTGTCTATAAACAATCCTAGACATAAAATATATTTGTGTGAAATTCAATCGGCCTAACTATTTCGTAGTCTATAGGGAATGTATTTACACACGCAGACGAGGTGGCTAATATATATATATGTATAATGATATATTTGGTAAATAAACATGGCTAAAGAAGTGTGCTCAATACGTTAGTAGAGCAAAATATGCTTTGGTTATGTTGACATTGAGTATATTTACTTAATTCATTACAATTGTTTTCTGAAAATATTTATCCTTTCATTGAAACAATATGTAATAAATAAAGTTAATACACTGGAGTTTGAAATAATAATAAAAAACAATATATATATATATATATATACATATACATATAAATGTGTTTGTGTGTTCATAAAACAAGCGGCGCATCCCTTTTCAACTTCAGGCGCATGAAAGCAAAGAATAAGACACAGGAACAACTGGTACAAAGCTTCTCCTTTCAGACTATTCGGCGCTTGTGACGCTCGATCTTCAGGTAATGCAAAATCTATTGACAGCCTTTGTTCAAGCATCAAATCGATTCAGAATAACGATCAACACCACAAAAAGAGAAGGCTTAATCCGAGAAACCGATAACATAAAGTTCTCCTAAATAGAACCCCACTGACGGAAATACACAATTTTACTACTTGGGCAGGATCATCTCCAACAACGGAACTAAAGATGCGAATATATCGAAAAAAACAAGATTAATCTGTAGCTTTAACATTCGGGAAAATGAGATGCCGTCGGTGTGTCCAGAAATTAATCGATTTGAAAACAAAATAAACTTTTACAAAGCGATTGTAAGTCCAACATTTCTGTACAGTTCTAAAATATTGACGCTCTACAGATCTCTAGACATTAAAATGTACAACAGAGACATATTCATTAACTAATGAGCATGTCAACTGTTTATAAAAAAATATAATACGTGCATTCACATGTCTCAGTTTCTGAATGAATCAAAATATATTATTTATGCGTATATTACGACCGGACAACGCCGGATGTGTTTACCTGCTGCTTAATTGCTTAATTGTTTTTAAACATGTTTTATTTGATCTATGTACTCTTATATTTATATATATATATATATATATATATATATATATGAATATATTTACATATACATACATATATACATATACACACATATATACATATATATATATACATATACACACATATATACATATATATATATATACATATGCACACATATATAAATATACACAAACATACACATATACACAAAGATACACACACATATACAAACATACACACATACACACATATATCTATCTATCTATCTATCTATCTATATATCTATAAAAGTGAAAGTGTCTCTGTGTATGTGTGTCTGTGTGTACGTATACATTTCCCTACGCAATAACTTTTTTAGTCTACAGACTCGAAATTTGATATACAGGGTACTGAGATTTGGGAAAATCGATATGATCGGTTTTTGGCCAGAAATTTGGCGAATAAGTGGTCAAACTTCAACGATTTGACCTTTGAGAACTCTACCATACTCATCCGACAATTTTGGATCTACACACTTGAAATTTTAGATATAGGTTCCTTGGACATGGATCTTAATTAATAACTTGATTTGAGCCCAACCCAATACATTTTAAGGGATCATAATAGGGGTGAAGGTTAAACAAAATTTGATCTCTGCGGTCTCTACCAAATTACTCAGATAATTTCTGATCTAAACATTTGAAATTTTACATAAAGGGTATTCAGAGATGGGGCAAGATTTATAATTGTTTTGCGTCGAAAATTTGAGCTACCAATATATAAATGTATGAATGTATGGTTGCATGTCTGCCTGAAACTTTCGACAGATGCGATGGATTTTCACAGCATTAGTATCGTTTTGAAGCACGACCCTTCAGACAACAAATATCGAAAAATTGGCTAAAAACATTTATTTCCTTATCGGCAACTGGCCACTTTTCTACAGAGAGGGTTCGCTTTTTTCGGCGATATTTTGAAAGTTATCCCCTCTTTTCGATTGTCTAACATTAATTTTAACCTACGTCACTTCCGGTTAGCGATGTCGTAACAGCAAAGACGTCACGTTTTTCCCGTTCCTTTCCTCCTTTGCGGTACGGATTGGAGCCTACCTTCCTACTACATTTTTTTTTTTTTTGCTCAACACACACCTCCAAACACTCGGCCACGCCGGGCACCCATGCTATTATATATATATATATATATATATATATATATATATATATATATATATATATATATATGCATATATATATATGTATATATATATATATATATATATATATTTATTCCAGGTAGAAATATATATATATATAAAAATAAGAATAATTCAATTTTATCAAGGGCCGTTGATAGTGCTCATCAAAGAAAGCAAATTATATATTTTTATTGTTTATGTAAATACAATCATATCTTGCTAGGATGTGCACATCGTAGCAAGATATGATCTTATTTGCATTAATAATATATATATATATATATATATATATATATATTTATATATATACATATTTATATATATATTTATATATCAATTATATTATCTATACATACATATACAAAGAGAGAGAGAGAAATAGAGAGAGAGAAAGAGAGAGGCAAACATAATTTAATAACGCAAAGTGTTTAAACTTGATAAGAATATTTTTATTTTTCAATTTTCTGAAAACTCTGAGTATTTTCTGCGAAAATTATGTGTATAAGTTAAATATTTTCTTGTTCAGTTTCCCTATTTTTTCAGTTAATATTTTGATTTGATTTAACAAGTAACAACTAGACCGTGCATAGATATCTCGGTTCCGCATCACTGATTCCAGGTCCTACCTCCCAACTATGGCATTCCTTACGATGACATCTGGGTATGTCAGTATTCTATTTCCGGAATGGGTAGTAGTGTTCCATAGAATTAGGGAAGGAATAACTTTATTTACTGCTTTAGTACAATGACCTGCACACTGAATACGTCTTGCTTTGACAATAAATGATGCGAATGAAAGTTCGGTAAAGTTTTGTTGTTAGGTCAGATGGATTTTCTATGAGAGATATTGAGAGGTATATGTATTATTTAGAAGATTTTTGAAAGTTTGATTGTTTCAAAACCATAAAGATTATCTGCCCTATTTATAGGGGTTTATCATAGATTTAAATATTTTCAATTTTATACTTTATTTATACTGAGATGTGATTCACTTTTTTGGTCAAACAATTAGAAGCAGACCATTCCATCTGCTTTCTCTTGTTGAAATCTTTGAATAAGGATGCAGATAATGATTCTAGTTTAGTAACCATTAATTCAATATTTTGATAACGTGATCTGACTGAGAAGCAGCGCATTTATTTATTTATAATGTTTTGTCTCAATGAGGTACAAACCAGCACAAAGGCTTGGTCAACAGGTTGTAGAGGAGAGTGCAAGCTATTAGCTAGTTAGTGCTAAGTCATCGGCGAAATCAGGTTGACAGCTGGATGACGCATGCTTTTATTGTATCACGCTTACAAACACAGGCAGAATGTAGTCGACAACAAAAATGAAGAGGAAAGGGTCAAGATGAAGTGTATTATATCAGAGCAGTGATTACACTTTGCTGCTATCCATAGCTCAACGAGAATCCGCTGCAGTTTTGTATATGGGACTCGTGTCTGTCAGCTCAACATTTCGTATTGCAAAGCAGTGTAGTCTACAATACCGAGACGTCGTTTTCCAACGAATTCTGCGTTATTCTTATAAAAGTTAAAATAAAGAGAGAGAAATCGATAGAGAAATAGATGAAACGGCAGAAGAAGAAAGGGATATATATATATATATATATATATATATATATATATATATACATACACACATATATATATATGTAGATAGATAGATAGATAGAAAGTTAGATAGATAGATGGATAAAGAGATTACATATATATGTATATATATAGATAGATAAAGAGATTATTTATCTATATATATGAGATAGATAGATAGATATATAGATAAAGAGATTATATATATATATATATATCATATTATATATATATATATATATATATATATATATATATATATATATATATATATCGATAAAAAGATTAAGCTTACCGGAGACAACTGAAACAAGGATGGATAGATTAATATAGATAAGGTTAGACAATATATATATATATATATATATATATATATATATATATATATATATATATATATATATATATGAGAGAAATAGAGAGTAGGAGAGGGAGCGAGAAAAATAAAAAAGGTATAAAAATAGATAATTAAAGACTACAGTTCATGATGCAGAAATAGAAAAAGTATAGAGCTAGAGAAATATATAGTAGTGTTGGGACGATTATGAATCGGAGTCGGGAATCGGAAAAATCGGAACTTTTTCTTTTATCATAATCGGTATCGGAATCTGATGAATTTGTGATTTTCGATGCCAAACGATTCTTTTGATTGCCCTTTAGCTTATTTGATTTGGTTTAAAAAATAAACACTTCCACTGTTTGTACTAATTATAAAATATTTAATATGCATTGATTTTACACCACCAGTAAAACTAAAATCTATAGCTCATCCTCCGCAATTGTATTTCTATATTTGCGAACATATACTGTAGTATCCAAAACTGCTGACGTTACCACAGCGTCAACATGACACGCATACGAACTGATTAAATGTAAACTAAGATGAATGTACACAATGTATAACGAGTTTTTAAAATGTTGCCCCCCCTGTTGACCCCATTAAAACTATTTTAACCGGCTAAAGCCCCATAAAAAATGCTCCATAAAAAATCCAATAACTTGAGGCCCCTAGCGCTGTTCTGCAGCTTTTAGTTTCGGTAGAGATAGAGTTTGAAATTAATGAGACAGACAGACAGACAAAGTGAGTTTTATAAATTAAATTAAGAGATTTATATAGAATGTGAATCGCTGATTGTATCGGAATCGGGAATTTAGTATTGGGCTCGGTAATTGTATCGGGACCTGAGCAAATTTGGAATCGTCTCAAAGTAATGGATAATAAAGAAAGAGAAATATACAGGGTGTCCGTAAAGTTACTATACATTCTTACAAGTTACTATACAGACACCCTGTAATATATTAACATAAGATATTGTATTAAAATATTTATTTGTAACAAAAGAAATAAAAAAAATAACACCTTTATGTTTATAAAAATCTCAGAAAATACACGTGTTACATCCGAAAAGACTGTAACAATCAAGGCAAACAATTTCTATAACAAATATTCAAATTGGAGGCCTTCAGCTCCAATACATTCTTGACAACGTGACACCATACTCTGATAAACTTTCGTTTTCAAAGTTAGCTTGCGTGGCATGCTTGATTAAATAATCCTGTAAAAAAATAAATATTAACTATTAATACAAATATAATACAATAAAACAATAAGACTGTATAGTAACTTTGCTGACACCCTGTATTTTATGAGAGAAATAGAAACCACGAGATACTGGGAGAAATAGATGGAGAAACACAAAAAGTGTGAAAGAAAGGAAACGAGAGAGAAATAATGGAGGAATATATAGAAAAAGTTCAGAGAGATTGATTATGTTTGAAGCTGGACGTAAAATAAAAGAGAAAATTAAAAATTCATCATCGATACATTAAATACGTTTAATTAATTGGATGCTACAGGTATACATTCACAGTTGAAGTTTATACGCGGCACGTATTACCAATTTACCCGAAAACATCAAATCATAGCCAATGAACTTCAGAATCACAATGAATAATTCATTCTGTTTATTGTTATTCAGAAAAAATGTCGACGTATTTTCTTGTCAAACGTGAGACGAACGTAGTATCGAAAACTTTCAAAACAGAAGAACAAGTTTGAAAGTTTAAAGAATCAGTACTGAACAGTAATGTCTCGGCATTTACAATCAGCAATTTTTTTTACCCCAGGTAATTCATGAATTGATAATGAAAATAATATTAATGGAAATGAGAACAAGAGATAAATATGGAGGAAGAGAGTGAACAGAAGAGGGCCACAGAGAGAATGACATTTATATCGAGAGAAGGTGTGTAGTATATATACAGGGTGACCCCCCCAAAAAACGAGCCCATACTTTAATTAGCCCCTGTTTCTTAGTGTTTTGTCCGAATGAAATGAAACTTTGGTCAGAACTAGTTTACTATATCCAAAACATCACATGGAAACACTCGGGACTTTGACCTATTTTTCTCCGTCGACTGTAAAATGCCCAGAAAAACAATTAAATGTCCTCTGTTTTTTTTTGGAGGGTCACCCTGTATATATATATATATATATATATATATATATATATATATATATATATAATTTATTTATATATTTATATATATATAATTTATTTATATATATATAATTTATTTATATATTTATATATATATAATTTATTTATATATATATATATATATATATATATATATATATATATAATTTTTTATGTAAATACCGTCATATCTTGCTACGATGTGCAGACCGTTTCAATCATATTTGATTTAACCAGGTAAGACAAATTAAAATCACAAAAAAGTTCCAGACCTTTTCCAGATTTTGAGAAGAAAAAGAATTCCATGACTTGCAATGGGCAAAAATTAAAGTTCTTATAAGAACTTTAATTTTTGCCCATTGCCAGTCATGCATTTTTTTTCTCCTTAGAATTTGAAAAGGTCTGAACCCTTTATTATTTTTGTATTTTAATTATTCTTGCCAGATGAAATCAAATATGCTCGATGTTTGTGTGTGTGTGTCTGAAATTGTCTGTGTTTGTATGTGTTGGCATTTCCCTACAATAATACTCTATCAATTTTCAGTCTACAGACACGAGATTCGACATAAGGGTTTATGAAGATTTTGGAAAATCTTTTTATTCGGTTTTTGGCCAGAAACTTTGCTGTCAAGGGGCCAAAATTCAACGATTTGATCGTTGAAAATTTCTGCGCCAATTTTGGGTCTAAACACTTGAAATGTTAAATGCAAGTCACCTGGACATTAGTAAAAATTTTTAATACATATATACATATGTACATAAAGTTATGAACAGTACATAGGGTCCTAGCAAACTAGAGCTGAATTGCTAGTATATATATATATATATATATATATATATATATATATATATATATATATATATATATATAACACTCCAATATATATATACACATATATATATATACATATATATAAATATATATATATATATATATATATATATATATATATATATATATATATATACATATAAATATATAACACTCCAATAATTATACACTGACTTAGATCGATTGAAAACCTCTCCTTGTCGTCACCATTATTTTTACAGACCTAAAAAAATCAAAACTACTCAGTCGAATTTTCACACGTTGCAAGAATTGGAACAAGTCCGTAAAAGATATTGCTAACATGTTCTCTTGGGAGGAAAAAAACACGATACGGGGACGGCTGAAGAGAGAGGGGAGATAGACATCTTAATATAATGATGTTACACATAATTTCACTTCACTTTACTTCATACCAACCTGGGGACCCTGCATTGCCCGGGTTTTTGGAGGTTTGTGTTGAGCAAAAAGAAGAAAAAGTGGTAGTAGGCAGACAGGCTCGAACAGATACAGCAAAGGAGGAAATGAGCGTGAAAAAGTGACGTCTTTGCCATTGCGTCCATCGCCCAACTGGAAATGGCGAAGGTTTTAAATAAAGTTAGTCCATCTAAAACAGGGGATGCCTTTCGAAAATATCATGCATTCATCCTCTCTGTTTAATTGTTACTCCTATTTTTGAGACAACAGTATCAACAGTAGTCGCTGAAGCGACGTGGTTGCTATGGAAACCAGCAATAAAATGTGTCGGTCGGCTCCTTACATATTTTTATGATTTTGAACACCAGAAAATTCGTCATAACTTTGTTTTACTAAACGAAAATTTAAAATTGTCTTTCACAGTCTGAGAAAGTGATCTATAAACTAATTAATTGTTTGAAATTTGGTCGAAAAATGAATGAGCGGTTAAGCGTTAAATGACTAAAACTGCCACCATAGCATTCAAACACGGTAGTGTTTGAATGCTATCGGTGCGATAGTAATTAAGAAAGCGATAGTCATGCAAGAAGGTCGTTGATCTTGCCGTAAGTATTAACACTAATCCTTTCCTTTCTCCTTTGATTTTACATTATATGTTTTTAAAACTACAAACTATTATTGCTACATTGTAAATTCTTTCCAGAAACAACCTCATCACTCAAAGAAGATCTATACGAACTGAATATTTCAAGTCCCACGGATTTACATACAAATAAATTAGATTTTACCAAGTTCTACCCCATTCACCATTTGGAACTTGTGACTGTATAAATGCCTTTTCATACCTGAACTTCAATGCGAATATTCTTTTTTATCTCTCTCTCACTCTTTCTCTCTCTCTCTCTCTCTTTATATATATATATATATATATATATATATATATATATATATATAAATATATATATATACAATTATATAAATTCAACTTTGTGTGTGAGTTCGTTCCTTACAGACTCCGAAACGGCTGAACACATTTCCTTTAAAATTAAGTATATATATATATATATATATATATATATATATATATATATATATATATACATTTTATATAAATGCAACTCTGTCTCTGTGTGTGAGCACATTTTCTTTAAAATTTACACAACTTTAGAGCATAAGTCTGGGAGTGATCTTAGTTAAGTTTTTTTCTCAGAATACCCCGACGATTACCGATATTCGATAATCGAAACAATTATTTTAAGTTAGCCATCATCAGTATAGCCATTTTTTTCATGTCATCACTTAGCACCAATGATAGAACAACGGGCTGTAATAATTCTACTTTAGACAATTTGATAGGGTGTGTTTTTTGCATGAGGTTATCTATAGGTTAAAACTCCGCACGTAAATTTTTTTCATTAACTGCAAAGAGTTTTATAAGATTTCGATGACAATAAAGATATAGGAGTGTGAAATATTCGTTGATCATTATTCATCACCGGACAACGTCGGATCTCCCTGCTAGTATCTATATATATATATACATATATATATATTTATATATATATATATATATATATCACAGATTATATATCACAGATTTTATATATATATATATATATATATAATCTGTGAAGTTTTTAACGTTTAAAACTATATAAAACAGATTATTTAACTTTTTATATTTTTTATCATTCGTTGGAAAACAATTTATTCAGTAAGACGTATAATTAACTGCAATCACCGCATGAACTTGCTCTCTCGAATTCACAATGGTCCTAATGTACATTAAAAGGATAATAAGCTGTCTTCCATGAAACACTGTTTCGGGGATTATATATATATATATATATATATATATATATATATATATATATATATGATTAAAATTCAAATTAAATAATTTTTTTTGTATTCTACTATTAATTCTTTAAAGATTTTAAGCTTTCAATTTCAGTGCTATTCAGAAAAATTAGAGCCAGTATATATAAACGTTGTTTTACTAACTGTATCTCCTCTAAGTAAAAAAAGAATTTTAAAATTTCATGGAATAAATGAATAATTTTCTTCATTCTATACTCGTGAAAAATACATGTTGTAAACCATAATTTGAAAAAAATTTAACTTCTTTCACACACACACACACACGCATGTATATATATATATATATATATATATATATAGTGATTTTCGTCTCAAAGAACAGGTGTCTTAACTAATATATTTTATGATGCTGTGTTTTGTTGATTTTCCCCCATTTTGTTTACATTTTCTTAATGACAATGACAAACTATTCTCATACTATAAAATCTATTGTTGTAATTACGAACGATCTATCTATCTACTTTTATATAAAAGTGACTTTGTGTGTCAGTGTGTGTGTTTGTGTGAGTTCCTTCCTAATATATTTCGAAACGACTTAGCCTATCTTGTGCAAATTTCACACAAAGGTATTTTATATGTCTGGCGGTGTTCGTAGATATGTTTTATGCAGAAATTCATCCGACAAATATTGAAAATCGAAAAAAATTGAATCTTAAAATACTCTTTCCCACGTATGGATCAGATTTTTACTGGGTAATATTTTACGTTACACCGACAAGGGAAAATAATCAGGGTTGTTTGCTTAGCAGTTCTCCCCACGAGATTTGGATATTTCGTTTGCATTTTAGCGGGTAAAATTTGGATATAAGCCTCACAGGGTTGTATCTTGAAAACTCTAGAAATATTTGACACCCACAAACTCGCAATTTAAGATTTAAATAATAACGAAAAGAGCTTGAATATACTTTATGACATAAACTAAACTCATTAAAGTAGGTAGAAAGTAGCATTCATCACTTTTCAGAATTTATTTGTCTTCTTTTACTCATTTTTTTCTCGTTTAACCATTCTTACATTAATAATCGGTTTTTCCTATTGCATTTTATTGGAGGGGTGTTCCGGGCCCTATGGAATAAAATGCGATTTAAGCATGTAAAAGTATTTATCCACTTAGTAAAAATGTAGAAATTTTAACGGACGAAAATTATGAAAAAAAGCCACAACAGCAAAAAACAAAAACAAAAAAAACTTGTACCAAAAGCAGAGGAATTTAATTATCTATCGACAAATATACTTATAACGTGCCAAAACTAAGTTTTTCTACATATGTTGTTCAAAATTGTTTTTACACACTGAACTGTAAGAAAGTAATAAATTACCAACGAGTTACTTAACGAGTGTGAAGACTTAATTCCTGAAAAGATGTAAACAACTAACTTATTTTACCATTGGTTCGAGTTGCACCTAAGATTTAGAGGTAGTGGTAGTCGAAGCTCTTTTTCTAACATTCTTGAGAATGAAGTTCAAACGGTAAAGCGACAAGCAAGTAGTTATTTGTTGCATAACAACTAAAAGAAATTAAATAAAATAACGTAAATACAATTAAATACAAGATACATTTTTGAATGAGGATAGCAAAGGGTTCTTATCAGCTTTTATATAACTTGTTTTTTAAAATGACAAATTACTTCATGTTTCCCCTTCGCATATACTTTCACAGATTTTCATCTTGCGCTATTTTTCACATTTATACATTTTTACTTACCTTCCCCAATATTCCATTCAGAATGGTCCTAAAATCTTCCAATTCATTCACGTATAAATGTGGTGCGTACGCTCCGGGATTTCGTTTTCATTTTTTATTTGAAGATGTTAGTTTTTTCTGATAATTGAGGAGAATTTATTCGTCCATATTACGTATTTAGGTATAGCATTATTGCAATGTTTAGTTGGAAATATATTTCAATTTAATTTTTATTATATTAAACGATTAGGATTTTATGATTCATTTCTTGCAAAACAGAATATACCCTTGTAACACCAAAGAGGGGCCACATCAGATGAGTAGGGTCGATGCGACGTTTTTGTGTTGAATGTAATATTCAATCCCGGGCGAACACCGATTACAGAAAAAAAATAATTTTTTTAGTTAATATTTGTATGTGTCAAAATCTTGTTGTTGAGATACCATACGGTCGGGGGATAAAAATAGAAATCGCATGCTAAACTTCAAAGCGAAAGATTACTTAAAACATTTTTTAACCAAAATACGCTCGCATTTGAACTAAATGAGCCAACACAAAATATTCCGAAACAGAGATTGGAAATGTCTGTCGGCTTGAAATGTGTTGTTTGACAGGTGAAATGTCGGATCGTTTTTGATCTGAGAAACACACACACACACACACGAAACAGATCAGGCCTGCAAAAAATTAATGACGTCAGCTCAAGGTTCGACATGAATTGTTTTTAAATATGAATTATCTAAAAATGTATTTTGGCAAATTGTTTTGGGCGCTAAGGGGAATTGTGACACGTAAAGAATATTTCTTTTAAAAATCACACGGATGTTTTTACAAAACAAATAATTCAAAGGGGAAAGAAGATCAAACGGATATTTTTAAATAGATGAAAGCTGGTGATCTATTACAAGCTAAAAAATAATATTTCCTCTGATTATCAGTTGATAATATGGAAAAAAACATTATCGAGAAGGCGGGGTCAGGCAAGTTGGGGAGGAGTCAATTTGATTTTGGAAATTGGGGGCGGAAAATAATACCTGCCACAGGCCAAATTGACCAATGAGAAGGAATCAGGTGGATTGTTATCAATCAATTTGATTGGTCGAAGACGAACGTAGGCGTCGTCATTATTCAAGGGTTTTACTATATAAGATCTGTAAAACTCGATTTAATCAGATAGAAGGAGATAGAAGAAGAGAGAAGACAGAGACAAAGGTCTCGGCAGAGGAACCCAGCCACCCAACTTCTCTCTCCCCCTCGCTGGTAACCAGAGAGCTCAATTTGCAACTCAATAGAATTCAGAGGACCTAGGAAGAGACCAGCCAGAACACCTATACGATAATTACAACGGTCCGCGACTCCGACCGAGTATTTCAACAACAAGAATCTCATTCACAAATCTAATTGCTTGCTTCCATTTAATGTTCAATTGTACATACGTCTGTAGATAATCATTTATGAATTTCCTAAATACATTATATATCAACCAACCTCCGGAGTTTGTTTGCTGATGTGCTGTTGTTCCATGTAACTTTATTTCTTTTACTTGCCACTTGTGACCCCGTTCCCGTCAACGAACACCCAGTCAACAGGACGACCAACTAGACGATCAAGAAGAACAGGCCTTGAGGACCGTGCAACCGAGAAGAGTCCTCCAACGCCTTGACGAGGACTCACTGGGTGACGCTACGTACCAACGGTTGGCAGACCTGGTTGCCCAGTCGACATAATTAATTACCCGGTGACTAGGATAGTCATAATTGGGCATCGACCCAGGGTTAAGATCATAACCGGGCCGCGATCAGAGGGTTATGGTCGTGTAAGGTCACGTGCAAGGTTCACACCTTTTCCAAAAAAACAAAAAAAAACAAAAAAAAACATAAAACTAGCTGATAACATTTGAAAACCTTCTGGGGAGCCAACCGCTTCAATATCCAAAAATATATTGTGAGAAGACACCGAATATTTTGCGATTTCCTGGGGATATCTTTTCCCTGATCTACCGAGTCCCCCCCCCCAGTTGGCAACACTGGAAATAATAACATCTTAGCAAATCATATTCTAAAAAAATCAAAAAGAAAAAAAATCTTTCTCTCTTATAGACAAAAAAGAAGAATTTTTACAGGGGAATATTCTACGTTACACTCGCCAGGTAAAATAATGTCTCAGCATATCATTTCTTCTTTATATACTGATTTAATGTCTTCTGCAGATATAGCCCAGTGGTAGAGCATTCGACGACAGATCGAATGATCCCTTGTTTAATCCATGTTGTCCCTCACCATTTTATTTTATATTTTTCTTATTAATCAGTAAAATTTAGGATAAAAGAAAAGGTAACATTTTAAATCTTCGCAAATCATCTCTTAGTTTGCATATGTAAAACTGAAACATTAATCAGAGATGAGATTTCAGGCCATTCGGTTTCAAACCCAAACATAATCTGGTGTGATATTGTAAGCAAACACCGACGGAATTTGATGAACGACATTTTCATTATCATGTTTTTTGTCAAATTAGTCCAACAGGCAAATTATTACTCGGAATATATAATATTCAAAGGAGGATTTATTCTATAATAATACATATGCAATTTGGATGAATCGAAATATGTTTAAGCGTATTGTGCGACCGAGCAACACCGGACGACCAACTAGTATTCTATAATTGAGGAGTTGCAGTTACAAAACATTGTCCATACCCTTGGCTGAAGAACTTTCAAACAATTGTCTATACGACTGTTTTTATTAGAAGCAGTTTAAAACAATACTCTTTACTTGCACATTCTTCTATAAAATCGCTTTTTGGAAGCGGCTTTTTCAAATAAAATGTATACTATAATCTTATTATGTGTCTATAATATTACTTTTTAGAAATTGCTTTTTCAAATAAAATGCATAATATAATATTATTATGTATCTATAATATTACTTTTTGGAAATGGCTTTTTCAAATAAAATGTATACTATAATCTTATTATGTGTCTATAATATTACTTTTTGGAAATGGCTTTTTCAAATAAAATGTATACTATAATATTATTATGTATCTATAATATTACTTTTTGGAAATAGCTTTTTCAAAAAAAAATGTACACTATAATTTTCTGTAGTTGTAGTTTAGAGTACTATATCGTATATCTACTTTTTCGTAAAACCACTTTGTCTAGTATTACTTTTTTGGTTGTTGAAGTTTAATCTCCGTTCAAATTTATGTATTTTTCTGGTCGAATCACTTATTATGCTATTAATTTCTTTCGATCCAGATTGGAACCACGCTATATAATTACTTTTAGTTAGTTGCAGTTACAAACCAACTCTCCTGTCATTATAATCTGATATTCTGAACTCAGAAACCACACGATGCTATTATTTGTTTGTTGTTTAAGTTTCAAAAAATCGTTTAATGTCTTTATTTTGTAATCTATGGCAGGTTCCAACCAGCCTAGATTACATTTCTTCCTGAGAATTTCGAACCATCCTGTACACTACTACTTTTTTGTAGTGGCAGTTTTCGAACTACTCTCTCTACAACAATTTTTTTT
This sequence comes from Euprymna scolopes, assembly GCF_053919585.1. Classification (NCBI taxonomy): domain Eukaryota; kingdom Metazoa; phylum Mollusca; class Cephalopoda; order Sepiida; family Sepiolidae; genus Euprymna; species Euprymna scolopes. Next base: position 51,951,856 of record NC_136519.1, on the reverse strand, counting down.
AGCAGGGACCGTTTCAAACCATGCCATATAGTTTTGGTTAGTGGTAGTTTTAAACCAAACACCATAATATGGCTTTATGGATGTGGGAGATTAAAACGACTCATTATAGTAAATTTAACAGGGGCAATTTCCAACGAACCCCCATAATATTTTAATGCATAAATATTTAAATATTTTAGGTATGTCGACCCATTCTGTATACTATTACTTTAAGACAGTTGCAGTTTCGAACCCATTCCTTTGCTATGCAATTTTTGTTGTATAAGTTTCGAAAACCTCCACTTTAGTTTTACGTTTTTACTGTAAACATTTAAAATTAAGTATTCGTATTTACATATTTTTGTAGGGTCAAGTTAGAACCATACTTTGTTGAAGCGTCGTTTCCGAATATCGTTGTAATATGATATGATCATTGTTGTAATGGTGTGGGAATACGAGTCGTAGTAATTCCGACATGCAGAGGTTCTTCATCGAGGAAAGAAGTCAACGAAACGTTATGTAAAAGACAAACAGTCGAGAGAAACAGACACAAAAAAAAGAAAAAGAAAAAAATATTGTCGAAATGTGCTGAACTGAACTAAAAAATAAAGGATTATCTCTTACAATGTATTTTATTATTTGTATTGAACTATGTAGCCCAATATTACTTTCTGGGTATTTATTTGTATTAATTAATTTATCTCATTGAGTTCATTTGTATATTTTAAATACAATGGACACTATTTTCATAGAAATGTTAGTAAACTCATTTGCTGAGTGTTATTGGTTTTTCTGTCTAAACTATCTATTTGTTTTGTGCTATCCAGAAAATATCAGTTTTATTAAAACATATTTGTGGATTAAATATATTTTTTATTCCGTAGAATTTTGATGGATCTTGCTAGTATTATACTACTACAATTTCTTAGTGGCATAACCGATTTTGCTTTATTTTTCATTAACGGACATCGCCATCTATAATTTTATTTGAATTCATTACTATCACAATAAGTAAAAAAAAAATATATGGTTACAGTTTATGACAAGGTAACGAAGTTGTAACGTTGTTCGGGAACCAACACGTGTTAGCTTCAGTCGCAAAGCAGCTAAATAATAGAAAAAGTACTTAAAATGTTGTTTTTGTCATACAACGGCATTTATACCTCATTCTATCGTAATTGCTGTCACGAGCTTAGGGTGAACCCGTTTCTCGAACATATTCTCGAACGCCATCCATTGATCTTTTTTATATTGCATTTTCATCCCAACAAAACAGAGTTCCACTTTGTTGTAGGGGCTACTATTTGGGACATAATTTGCAAAGGCACTATGTAAGGAGTTAAGCAATATGTCTGTTCACATTACTTGAACTTCCGCATGTCAGTACCGTTGGGGAAAACATGCATCTGAAAGCGAATGCTAAAATCTATCAGTCCCAAAGAAAAAACTATTCGAGTAGAAGGCTTTCTTACATCTGGGGATTTCTACTGTGGAGGGATGGGATTTTGCCGCTGGTCGGGTTTGTCGGGGGTTAGGGTTAGGGGGTATATACGTCGAAGGAAATACAAGGGCTTTTGGTTCGTCGAGCACCTTTTTTCAAAGCTTTCTTTTCTAGTGACATCACTTCGCATGCATTTGGAGTCGCGTGTCTGCGCTTTGTCACAAAAGCCACCTTATACCTTACATGCAGCTTACACATATATTCCCAGTAAAATGTAAATAGAAGTCATTTTATTTTTATTGAATTTTATGCTTATAATGCAAACGTTTCTTAGATTAATAAGGTAAGACATAATATAAAATCAATAGTTTTCAATGGAACTCAGGAATAATCTATTTTGTAACTGTCATCTACTAGGGAAACAATCTGGAATCTTGCAACGACCATGAAGGTATTCCTGATTTAGGTATGACGTGGGAAAACGAAACTTGCATTGCTAAAAGTAAACCGAGTGAAAGCCATTAAACAAAAACACACAAAACAAAAATCCGCATTTTTCCTTCGATATTTTTTTCTGGGACGAGTTCACAACTGCTTTCCCAGCACGAAGAAATGTCGCAAGTTGAAATTAAGTTATCGCCTTCCGAAGTTAAAATATATTTCATTAATGTCTTCTTTACCATCTGCTGACGACAAATAACGAGTTTAACGGAACCAATGGGCCCTATGTTTTTTTTGTTTCACTAGAATTGGAAAGAACCAAAAAATAGTGAATGTTTTGGTTTGTGGTGTCCTGGGGAGAAGGGAAAGGAACGCTGTCGTTCAATAAAATAAAGCACGCAGCATACGGCTGAAGTTGAGCATAATGTATACACACATTAGTAATGTGTATGTTTGACAGCACACGATCTTCACTATTGTATAAAAGGAACTTTATCTGCCTGTGTCTGTTCGTTTCCTATGAACTCAGAAATGGTTGGACTTATTTTTTTTTAATTTTAACAAATGTACTTTACGTGCCTGGCAGTGTTTTTAGAGTGGTTTTCGTATCGGATTATACGACTTATACTAACGTTAACACCGTCTAAGGCCTAATATCACACATGCATTTGCCAAGGTTTATTGCTGCAAAAGCATGCAGGCCCCGCGTATGAAATCAACAGTAGGCTCATTGATATGGCAGGGGCGCGTTCGAAATGAATGTTTCTGTTTAGAGCACAATTTAATCATGATAGTTGACTTTTGCATTTTAAATTCAATTCAAGCAATCATATAGACTATTTTGAAAACCAACGCATAGTGCGATGTAGACTACAATATTGTGTGGACCAAGTAATTGGAGGGAGGATGGAAAACTGGGCGATTTTACTGATTTCGATGAAAATAAGATCTGGGAAGGTGAAATATAATTTAATCCTTATTCATTCCCGGCAAAGTTAGGACCCCGATAGAGTATTATTAATTACTTAATTAGTTAATTAAAATTATTATTATTATTATTATTATTATTATTATTATTATTATTATTATTATATTATTATTAATTTAATAATAATAATAAAATCAATAATAATAATAATAGTAATAATAATAATAATCATAATAATAATAATATTAATGTAATGAAATAACAAACATCCCATCATAGATTAAATGAATTATGGATATATTGACCCTCTCATATGATTGAGGCATGGAAGAAAAAAGACAGGAAGAAAATATGCGAGTAAATATTATGTCACATGTATTCCCTTGTAAATAAACCCCCTTTGTCTTTCACCTATAACCCCGTGTTTCTTGCTTTATTCTTATTTAAAGTAAGGATTTAACAAATCGCGACAGGATTCGAATTCACAAAAAGGAAACTGTAAGCAAAAAATATATTGGACAACGAAAAATAACTGCAGGGGAAAATTCAACTACTGAAAAAAAAGCTAAGACACATACAAAAAGTAAGTATTTTTTTAAATTTAGTCAGTTACAGTCCTAAAAAAAGAGAAATTGACATTTAACGAAGCATTGAAAAGAAGAATTTTATCGAAAAAAGAAGTTGTTTATTTATTTGAAATTTATTTTTATTGCATAAGGAAAAGAAAAATTTTCTCGGAACGTTTAGGAGAAAAAATACGGCGGAAAAGAACGCACATATGTATATTGCTACTGTTGGTTCTGTGTCAATTTTGTGCGTGTAAACCCCTTCAAAACCTTATCTACAGAATAATGTTTCTTTTTGTTGTATAAAAACACAAACTTTTCAGTGAATTTATTTAATGCTTTATGCAGGTATTGCTAACCTGTGGTTAAAAAGAAAATATTCTTCAACATAGAACAATTAGCCGTGTTTACAAAAACTATACAGTTAGCACTGGCGGCGCAACAAAGCCAGATGGAATTTTTACAAAAAGAACAGTTAAAACAAAATGAAGTATTAAAAACAATATTAATGAAACAAGAAGAAGAAAAGGATTGTCGCTTCACTCCGGAAGGAATTGCAAATTCGCTGACAGATATTTTATATGGACCAACTAATGGCTTAATTTTTCCAGCATATTATCGCAGATACGAAAATATTGTTGCCAAAAGATGTTAGGCCTGGTAAGACGAAGAAAAGTTACTTTACTGTTGCAAAAACAGGGTTCCTATGAAAATACTAAGTATACCAATTTTATAATCCCAAGGAACCCCGAAGATATTTCTTTTACAGAGACTATAGAAATTTTATCGAATATTTTCGAGGAGAGGGATAGCTTATTTTATACTCGTTATAGGTGTTTTACTATTTTGAAACAAGATAATGAAGACTTTTTCGCCTATGCCGGGAAGGTAAATGCCCAATGCGAGTTATTTAACTTGAAATACCTAAAAGAGGACACTTTTAAATGCTTGATATTTGTGCAAGTGTAAACATCCTCGAATGCTACAGAGATTCGTTCTAGGATATTATCTATTATAGACCAAGACATAGAAATAACCTTACAGAAAGTTACTGAGCAATGCCAGAAATTGGTAAGTTAAAAACAGGATAATAATAGTATCGAAGAGAAAAATGTTGACAAAATACAAAGGGTAAAGCAAGGAAACCACCATGTAAAAAAATACTGTGGGACGTGTGGAGGAAAAAATCACTTCATAAAAGAGTGCTACTTCAAAAACAAAATATACTATAAATGCGTGCGTAAATGACAAAAGGAGAAATACTGTGAAGTAAACTGTCTTTTGAATACTGGAAGTGATATATGTTTAATTGATGAAACAACATGGAAGAAAATTTGTTCTCCAAAGCTGTAAAACACAAAGAAATTTGCAAGAGGAATGTCTGGAATTAGATTACAATTTTAGGGTGAATTTTATACTAGTGTGAGCCTGAATGAAAATACGGTAAAAAGTAAAGAGTATGTGATACCCAGAAAAATTCTCTTCGGTATAGATTTGATGACACTTTTCAATTTATGGGAGAAACCAATAAACTCTTTTCTGCAATTATCACTAACAATTGTGTTCGGAACTCCGAACCGACGAAATACCTCGCCCAGCGCTTTTATTGTGTTTGCCGCTGTAGGGTGTTTGTATTGAAAAATGTCTGGCCATTTTGACATACCATCTACGATTACTAGGTAATAATATCCCTTCAGAGGTCCTGCGTAATCGATATGGATGCGTGTTCAGGGTACATCTGTTTTAGGCCAAGGTTGCGTCCGTATTGGAGGAGATCTAGTGGCTAGCTGGTAAATTTGGCAAAAGAGTAAATTTGACAGGATCTGAAAGTCCCAATCTGCCAGAAAGATTTGTTGTGGATTTGGAGAAGGAAAAATGTATGTTTAAGTGAAATTTGAACTGAAAGATGGAACGAAACCGGTGTTCAAACCCAAAAGGAAGGTTCCGTATTCGGCATTGAATCGATCGAGAAATAATTAAATAGACTCGAAGAAATAGGAGTAATAAAAAAGTGGACTATTCTGAATGGGCATCAGTTTATGTGAAAAATAAAAATGAAAAAAATCAGGGTATTTGGTGATTTTGCGATGGGACTGAATTATTGCTGAAAGGATCATAACTATCCACTCCCTACCCCCGAAGAAATATTTTCCAAAAATGGAAGAAAAATTTTCACATAAATTGACTTATCAGAATCATATTTGCAGGTCAAAGTCCACGAAGATTGTGCTAAATACTTGACATGAATACTCATAAAGGATTATTTTCCCTAAAACGATTCCCGTTTGGGTTGAAAGTAGCACCAAATTTATTCCAACAAATTATGGATGCCATGCTAGCAGGCTTGGGTTTTGCAACGGCTTTTTTAGACGACATTTTGATAAGAAGCAAAAATGTTAAAGAACATAAAAACCATATTCGGAAGGTATTCGAGAAAATAGCAGACTACGGCTCTCGAAAAATGTAATTTTGATATAGACAATATTGAATATTTGGGATGAATAATTGATTGGAAAGGTAGAGGACCTAACCTAAATAGGACAGAAGCAATTAGAGACATGCCTAGACCAGACAATGTAGTGAAGTTACAGTCATTCTTGGATCTAACAAACTACTATAATTCTTATATCCCAAATACGCACGAACTAAGAACGCTATTAAATAAATTATTGAAGAAAAATAAAAAATGGCCTTGGACAAAAGAATGTGAGGAGGAATTAAAAAAAAATTAAAATATGTTTGTTATCGGATCTAGCGTTAGCACATTACGATCAAAAAAAGGATTTAATTGTAACGGCAAATAGATTACAGAGATGGAGTATTATTTTACTCAATTACGATTTCAAAATGAAACACTTAGCATCTAGTAAAATTGCACATGCAGATTGTTTGTCGAGATTGATCCCCAGTAAAACTGAATTTGAAGACACTGTTATAGCAGCACTAAAAATAAAATGAACTAATAGATATATTAATAAATACTGTTAGGGTACTTTGTGTCACACTTGAGGAAATAAAGAAAGCAGCGAAAACAGATAAATATATGTAGAAGATAAAAACCAAGTGGGACAAACGAAAAGAATAGAAAAGGATTAAAAGTGTTTCCATTTTTTTATGTGTGATGAAACTCTGATGTACGCAGAGAGAGTGGTAATACCGCAAGTATGACAAAGCCAAATCCTTCAAGAATTCCACATGAGACATCCTGGAATCTCCAGAATGAAGGTCCTAATTATAGGATTAAAATACTAACCTGTAATGGATCAGGACATTGAGAAAATGGTGAAATTATGTAAAG
>NC_136519.1:51800203-51940203 GCF_053919585.1 Euprymna scolopes | reverse complement strand
AAAAATCGATGCCTTGGATTTTTATGAAACTTTTTTATAAGTTGTAACTAACCGATTTTTATATACCTTTGTTTGTCTATACTTCGCGATAACTCTTGGGTGTGCACCAGGGGCGTTTTAGGGCTAATAAAAACACTCTATTTTGGGGACTATTTTACCATATTTGTCGAAAATATTCTGTGTATGTCTATTTTGCATGGTGCAGAATTCAAATTTAAATATGTTAAGGCGTTGGGGACTTTTGGGGCTAAATAGGCGTTGGGGAAATGATGGACTTAGTCATTTTTATTTTTATTTTGTATCGTGCAGAAGTAAAATGTATATATGCTAAGACCCAAAGCTCAACCGTTTGTTCATTTTCACAAGGATTTGACGTCCCCTGGGGAATTTTGGGGCTAAATGTGGGATGGGAATGCTGACTTCTTTATACCTCGTTCAGTGTGCACTCACTGGGAACCATGCATGCTTCACTTGTTTTTTGTTTTTTTACAAGGTAGTCACCACTTATCAAGGCCCGGAAGGCACCTAGGGATAAGGGTTATTGTGTGTACAGTACGTTAGTATTGGAGATTTGATAAAGTGTCTTACTTAAGGGGACAGCTCATCAGGAATTTGTTTATGTTGGACTTGAAGACATCCAGGTTGTAGTCAGGTGGGAAACAGGCAAACGGAACAGAGTTTCACAGGCGGGCACTTCTAAGGAAGAATATTTGTTCATGGCATCTACGTTTTGGTTTTGGCACAGATAAAAAGTGCGGAAAATATTTGACTGTGGTTTCAGCTAGACGGGTGTTTATCGCGAAAGACTGGCGAGGGGGGGAGAGATTGGAGATCAGACGAGCACTTGTCATTGAAATAACGATAAAACAAAGGCAGACTCGAAACGCCCCTCCTGTGGTAGAAATGTTTCAAGGAAGAGAAAAGAGCATCCCCCACTAAGCTACGAAGTCTATTTTGTACTCTGTCAAGGCAGGATAGGCTGTTTTTACAGCTCCTTCCCAGATATAGCAGCAGTATCGATCCTAGGATGTACTTGGCCTTTATATAGATAGAGAATTGCATCACCAGTGAGATATCTTCTGGAGCGGCAGAAGGATCATGCCATCTTTCCAGCAACCGTGGCAACTAACTTGGGATGTGTTTTCCATTTCAGGTCAGGAGTAAAGGTCAAGCCCAGAAGCTTATCAAAACATGGAGCTTCCCCTAGACGAGAGCTATCCATTTCAATTGATGCCAGATGGGGATCAGAGCGTCGATGATGGAAAAATAGGAGCTTAGTTTTAGATGCATTAAAAGTAATCAGCCACCTCTTCCCCCACTGTACCACGCGCTCGAGATTAGAGGAGAGAGGATAAGAGAGAACTTTGTCATTTACGGTCTTTGATGTGTTGCCATAGATGGTCGTGTCATCAGCATAGATGTCAACGAATGATTTAAGTATGTGTTTTGGGATATCATTGATGTAGATCAGGCAGAGAGTTGGGTCCAGGATGGATCCCTGAAGGACTCCAGCATTAATACTCTGGGCCTCTGATTTCTGCCCATCAACCACTACTCTTATGAACCTTTCAGAGAGAAATGATTAAATGATTGAGAAAACATTTCCAGTTATACCGTAGCTGTAAATCTTGTGAAGTAGACCCTTATGTCATATCTTATCGAAGGCCTTTGATATGTTAACACCAATTGCCCTAGAAAGCAAAGTCAAAAGCCGCAGACCCCAGTACAACATCCGTCTTCCTGTGTCTATGCGACAAAGAGTTCCAATAAGGCTCTAGAGCCATGTTCGAAGATATCCAAATAAAAAAAAAGAAGTTTTAGGATTACTGCTTACTTTCTGTATGAATATAAACGAAATCCTCTTTCCCACCGCGACCCTTATCCACTCCCGTCTGCCATAAGCACCGAAACCGAAAAGCCAGAGTCGGTAAACGGAAAGCTTTCAAATGCGCTGGAGGTGTCTTTTGGATGAGAACAAATAAATTTAATGAATATCTGAACACGTGATAACACCCCACCGGTATTTTTAAAAATATTTTAGTACTAAATTGCCCTTATTGTAATGCTTGTGTTTGAGGTGTCTCTTGGATAAGAAGAAAAAAGCTTAATACATTTAAACAGAAATTACAGTAATGTATTCGATTTCCATGTTATTCGTAAATATGTGAGAGGAATTAATTTTCAAATATCTTTAATTTCCAATTAGAGCTACAGATTATACAAAGAAACTTGTTTATTTATTATTTTTTAGTTTTCTTACAAAACAGTAATATACAGACATGCATATTTCCAGATTCTATCTCTCTTCAGTGTATCTTAATTGATTTTAGGAATCTAAGCTTAGACTATTACTATCTACTGCGTCTTCATTTACGCAACAAATGTTATTGTTATTTTTATCGCTTTTAATTTATAGTGATTTTTTTAAACAGCAATACGTTATATAAGCCTCTTCACATCGAAGAGGATTTATATATATATATATATATATATATATATATATATATAAGTGAAAGTGTCTGTCTTTCTGTGTGTGTTTGTCTGTGTGTCTGTGTACATTTCCCAACGCAATAACTTTGTCAATTTTCAGTCTACAAACTCGAAATTTTATTTACAGGGTACTGATATTTGGGAAAATCTTTGTAATGCGCTACCAACTAGAAATGTGGCTGTTAAGGAATTAAAGTTTAACGACTTGATTTTTGAGAACTCTACCAAACTCCTCCGACAATTTTGGGTACACACAATTGACATTTTAGATATAGATTCCGTGGGCATGGATTTAACTTAATAATTGATTTGAGCCTAAAACAATAAATGTTAAGGGGTCATAATAGGGGTCAAAGTACAAAAAAGTTGATCTTTACTCAGACAATTTCTGGTCTAAACATTTGAAATTTTACATAAAGGGTATTCAGAGATAGTGCAAGCTTTTTAATCAGTTTGTGTTGAAAAATTGAGCTACCAATGTATGTATGTATGTATGTTTGCATGTCTGCCTAAAACATTCGAAAGAGGCGACGGATTTTCACAATATCAGTATCGTTTGTAAGCTCAATCTTTCAGACGAAAAATACCGAAAAATTGGCTAAACACATTAATTTTTTCACCCCCAACTGGCACTTTTCTATAAGGGGGGGACACTTTTTTCGCCGATATTTTTTAAAGTCATCCCCTCTTTTCGATTGTTTAGCCTTAATTTAAACCTACGTCACCTCCGGTGTGCCGGTGGTCGTAACAGCAAAGGTGTCACGTTTTTCCCCCGTGCTTTTCCTCCTCCGCGGTGCGTGTTCGAGTCCGCCGTCCTACTACCACTTTTTTATTTTTTGCTCAGCACAAACCCTCAAAGACCCAGGCAACGTCGGGTACTCTTGCTAGTATGCATATAAAGGTATGACCAGTATATTGGGCCCGAGCAAACTCGGCCTTAACTGCTAGTATATATATATATATATATATATATATATATATATATATATATATATATATATATATTCAGAATGTGAGAGATTGTATAATAAATTCCACAGCCAAACAACGTCGCAGCTCACAAGTCGGAATTTAATATATATACAACGTCGCAGCTCACATGACGGAATTTAATATATATACATACATATATATATATATATATATATATATATATATATATATATATATATATATATATTGTTTTAGGGCTATATAAATGCGGTTCATAGGAAACACCGTGACTCGAGTTAGCATATAAAAGAACAATTATAGTATTATGAGAAATTTTCAATAATTAAAAATTATTATCACGTTTATTTGAAACATAATATTTTGTATAAGATGGTAGGTGTTAATGTCATCAAAACCTACCATCTTATGCGTCACATTATGTAGATGCCCTCGTATGGTATTATGTATGCAAATATATAATACAGAAAATTACTTTATAGAATACTAGATAAGCAAGGTTAAATATGAATATAAACACATATCTAAAAATATATCTACGAAGATATTTCAGTCTAATAAGTCACCATATCCATTTAGTGAAATGATTTAACGAATTAATGGAATTTAATCTTTCTTTCAGGAACAATTTTGCTTTCAAGTCATTCATCTCGTCCATGATTATGTTGTTGTTTATTCACTCTTACTCGGCACATTGCAACAAAGTTGTAAAACGCTACTATTTCAGAACAGATTATCCGGAATACTATGTAGGGAGTTGGACAGCGAGATGTCTGTTCACATTACACTGGGACTACTACATATCAGTACAGCCAGGGAAGCGGGAACCTTGGAGGGAATTCCAAAGTTCGATAGAAGAAGACATTTGAGTAGTTGGCATTATGAAATCTAATGATAGGTGTGCGATTTTGCATTTTCCCTGGTTTACTTAGAACTTACATTAAAGAATTTGTAAAACAGGCACAGCGATGCCAAGTTTCAGCGATGGGATAGAGATTAGAGTTTGTTCAACTGTGCGGGGCTTATTCCGATATTCCGTTTTTTTCGGCGTTCGTTCAGGGCATAGTCCTTCATACTGTTTATACCAATGATCAGAACCGTTTATCTTTTTTCATTCTAGATAGCAATGCCTGTTGGATGACCTCGCTTTAAGGTATACTTTTAAGCATATAGTTAAATATATGAACCCCCATCCTCTCAATACAAATGTTAACAGGTGAAAAACGAATATTTACGGTAAAAAGACAGAATACTTATTATTTTAAAAATTATTTTCAGTCAATAAACGAAGAGATTTTTCTAATATACTAGTCTACCCGTGACCCGTTGGGTCAGTATGTTATATCAGCTATGGAATTAATGTATGAGCGTGACACTTGTGATGTAAAGAAATAGTTTTTGTGACATAACAGAAACATTTCTATGAAAGTATATTAAAATAGAAAAAGAATATAGATAGATTTCTATGAATCGTTCTGTTTATAATTGTTTATTTTTGAAAAAAAATTACAACCATTGAATTATAAGTGGTTTGCCGTATTATAGGTACATGCGCTTTGAACAGATACCATACTACTTAAAGTTAAATTCAAATTTTGATATCTATTTTTATTTAAACGCGAAAAAAATTGGGACGCTGAAAATTTACACAATAAAACAATACTTTTTATTGTCGCATTGATTATTTATTTGTAACGCAAATTAAAAAAAAACATATTTTCGGGGTTGTTTATTTATGTTCGTAGTATAAAAGAAAATGTATGAATGTTTTTTTAAGAAATTGTATTAAAAAATGGAGAATAAATAAAAAAAATTGAAAGCGGCTGGTAAATCGCCGTTGTAAAATTTTCTTATGGTTGTCAACAGGTTAAAGTAGATTTATTTGTAAGAAAATTGCGTTAAAATAACTTAAATGTAATACGGAAATGAACGATGTAAAAAATACAAAAAGTATTAACAATTGTTTATTTGGATAATTTGAACGACAAAAAAAAAGGGACGTTAAAAATATACACAGTAAATTTACGTTTTATTGTTGTGCCGACAATTTGTTTATGTACGCATGCGCAATCGGAAGATGAAATCCGATTTGTGTAACAACACTCGTTATAAGTTTATTTGAGTTTTACAATTATGCATATTAATATATTCAGATTAACTTATATCTATATAAATATAATTAGTATTAATATAATAATATCTTATTTTACAAAATTGTGTAACGTACATATAACCACGATGGTGAATCTTCTTAAGACGAAACACGTGTATATAGAAATAAAAATATATATTAATTATATCTAATTGCTTCCTCCAAACTGAAAGCATTCTTTAGGGAAATTATAAAACGCTTCTCATTAAAAAGAATAATGCAACGTTCGTTCCCTGCCGGGACGAAGAACGACGTCTAAGAATCTTAAATGCGCACATTTTCTTTCTTTGTCGTAAGAACATATTTGTTGATGAGAGGTCAAAGATATTAGTAAGCATAATGATAGCCTGTTATTCTAGAACAATGATTAGTGCTATAAACTTACCAAGCAACGCAGATGAGTATTTGCTACGTATGCGAATAAATACAAATTATATATATATATATATATATATATATATATATATATATGTATATATATATATGTATATATATATATAAAATAAATGACACACATTTATAATCCTAAATTCATGATGTTGACCATATTATAATTTTGTCCTTTAAATCAGTTGATTTATACAATTCTTGACAGTATCTGTTTCGTAGCGCAAAGTCAATCACTTAATTATTATACCAATTAGTGAATCTATTATGCATTTAACTCATCAGAAGAAATAACAACAATCAATCTGTTAAAAGGAATTGACATGTGATTTGACATGGTGAAAATCCGAAAATTGGAAGAGATGCTGCAGTTACCTTTATATTTTTCAATTACGCCATATTGAATTTTTATCAAACAATTGAATTGAATTTTTTTGTTTGATAAAAATTCAATGTGGCGTAATATATAATATATATATATATATATATATATATATATATATATATATATATATATAATTCTTGGTTCGTTCGTATTAGTAGTCTAAATAATCACTGGAAAGATTGCTTCGACATTTTGGTATAATATGTTTATTGTACCCATGCGTGTGTTTATATATCTCTTTTCAATTATAAAATTATAATTAACTTTTCTTAAATAAATAGGTGGTTTTCTATGTACCGATGATGGGCTATTTTTTTATTTGTGGACATATTTATTAATCACCGCCTGCCGTTATGTGACATCACTTAAAGGGATTTTAGGTCTCCACACGAAAGTCCGTGGTCTCGCTTAATGTAAACACATTCTTATCATTTTGTATGAAATGATTTTTTACAATATCAGATTCTAATCGGTAAATTTTAAAGGGATTTAATCACGTGATTATTCATAACGTAATCATGCGATTGAAATTTAAATTAACCGCATGTCGTCGCTTTCATACGGGCAAAATAAATGCCGACGCTCAAAATGCATAGACATTTTGACCCCTTCTTTTACTTAAAATTCACCAAAACTCAGGAAATTAACCAATTTTAATGAAAATTTCAGTATTTATCGAATAATGATCGCGGAATTATTTCATGTATATATATATATATATATATATATATATATATATATATATATATATATATATATATATATATATGAAATAAAAATTACAATTGAATTTACCAAAATTATCCAAGGTGGTAAAATTAAAGTAAATTATAAATATTAAAGAATTAATATTTCTAAAATTATCTCAGCCAGATATAAAAGCTCGATAAAACCAAAATAGGAAATAGAGCTTATAATATGAGCAAACAGTTAATAAAAATATGTAAAAAAAACACTTTGAAATGAATTAAAACATATTTAATCTGAAAAGGAAACACTAGATAAATGGATAGTCCTTTATCTGCGGAGTTTCGGAGTAATACTCTTCTTCTCATCAGAGGGTAGGAATTAGCAAAATGCGGGATCGGATTTTGCATGCAAATGTATTTGATGAAACAACAAGTAAGTCAAAGATCCTACTTGAAAACAAAATAAGTTAAGCAGAGGGAATATTGTAAAGTAAAAGGTGATTACACATGAATGGATAGTCTGGTGGAAGATAAAAAATCCAATGACGGTACAATCCAAATGTAAAACTTCAAGAAAGTTAAAAGAATTTCCATTTGTACAAGTAAAATCCCAGGAAATCCCGTAATTAGAAGAAGATGGTCCATAATCATCCAAAGGCAGAAATTCATGGAATAATTCACAAAAATGAGTACAAGGAAAAAATAATATTAATAAAAGAAAAATAAGATGTGCTTTTCACTCTACTTCCGAGACATAACTATAAATAAAAAAGATCTGGGAAGAGAAGAGAGAAAAAAGTGATAAAGTTAAATATAAAATATAAAATAAAGGGAAACAAAAGTCAAAATGATCCAGACAGGAAATTTTAAAAGTGCGAACATATATATAGGGCAAAATAATATAGGTCAACTGAAATGTACACGTCATAACTTAAAAAACATGTCAGCAAGAGTTGTTAAACGACACTAAAGGGAAAATAAAAAAGGAAAATCAAATAAATAAATAAATATATAATAAATACATAGAAAATAAAGAATAAATAAATAAAAAAAAATAACATATAATAAAAAATAAAATATAAAATATAATATATAATATAAAATGAAATAAAATAAGAATAAAATAAAAAAATAAAAATATTTAAGGGGAGAAGATGGCCGGTATCTGCTATTTCAGGAAAAAAAGTAAGAAAATTCATATAGTAAAATTTAAGTAAATATACATATAAGATATGAAAGTATGGATAGATTGATATATTAGATAGATAGAAAAGTTACCCACACTTTCATATCTATCTAATATATTACGATTAGAGATGCTTTGTTGCCTGTTGGTGGATATTTAACATTGACTAAAGAGTGAAAATTTACGCTATCTTTAAGCGATAGGATACTTCGGGCTTTCTGTTTGCCGCCGCAATTTGAAGTTATTTGTATAAGAGTGAACACTAGAATATTTCAATTAAGTCAAATATGAACAGGTAAAATTATAGAGGAGTAAAAGGCGAATCAGATTAGGTATATGTTGTGTAAACAGTTTCTTTAAACTTATCTTTAATTTGCAGTTTTTGAAAAATACAAGTGCGGATTTTCTTTTTGGCAAACACTATATATATACATATATATTTATATATATATATATATATATATATATATATATATATATATGTGTGTGTGTGTTTGCGTGTGTGTGGAAATATGAATATATTTATATAAATATATCTATATATATAATATATATATGATTACATATATATATAAATATATATATAAATATATATTAATATATATGTATATACATCTATAAAGATATATATATATAAAATATATATACATATATATCAGTATATATATCATTATATATATATTTAAATATATGTATAGATAAATATATATAAATGTATATAAACATATTTCTATAAATATATATACTAATATGTATATATAAATATATATAAATATATTTATATTTGTATATGAATGCATATATAAATATAAATATATATATATGCTGTTGTTTATTGTTTTTAATTATCACTGACTAAAGTGATAATGACATCAAAATACTTAATATTTAATATGTAAAAGAAAGTTTTTAAAAAGTTATATAAATGCTCTGGGTTACCTTTCAAAAAGCATTTGATTTCCATGTTAAAAAATGTTGAAAAATTAAACAAAACATGTTTGTCAAGAAAATACTTTTAAACATCATTGATATGGAAAATAAGCAACATAAAATTAAGTAATTTTGGAATTGTAGAAACATTAAGCAAGTACGGAATAACATCGACTGTAAGCAGATTTTATGATCGTCATATCAGGGAATATAATTTAAAATGGGAAATAAGAGCTACACCTCAAATACTGTTGAAGTGGCTTTCTATTTGATAGTTTCAATACTTCCGAATTTATATTGAGTTTGAACAATCACTGAGTAATTGTTTTTTGTTCAAACTATTTACAAACTTTTATAATCCTTGACGTATGTATGATTACACTGAAGTTTATTATGATGAATTAATTCTGGGAATAGTATTTTTATTTTTTACTGTTTATCAATATAATAATTGTAAACAATAATACAAGAAAATCTCCTTAGAACGCGTAACTATCTTGGAAAAATCGACTTAGTTGCTTCCAAACAAAGTAAATATTTAAAAATATGTGTATTTCTGTGAGCGGCACTGGACTCCTATTTAAAAGTATATCGTCTTTTAGAATGGTCTTAAACCTCATAGTAAATTGACATTTATTCGGTACTTAATTTTAATACTTTGCAAAAATTCGTTCCGGTGTCTAATTTTCCTAAATTAAATTAAATTAAAATTAAAATATAAAAAGTGATATTTAATTTTTTTTTATTAATTTCGAATTTTATCTGTTTTTGCTTTAATAAACTGATAGGTTTTGCCCGGTGTCCTTTTGTCTGATTGGTTGGTTTGTTGTTTTTATTTCACGGCATATCAACCCTCTTCGATTTATTTAATGCCGAGTCCAAAGATTTGGAAGAAAATTTTTTTTAATAGAATATATTTGTTGTTTTCACGTCGGTTTCTACTTAACCCATAGTTGGGACCCTAACAGGTATTACGACTCCGGGTCAGAGTGGACCTGGAGCAATGGTAATTAAAGGGTGGCTCCACACACCCAAAGCCCACAAACTGGGGCCTCACCACTGGATAAAGTTTAAGGTCATATCCAGGACCCCTATTGAGGGGCTTTTACCTTCTGCAGGGGGGCAGTCGGCGTATTCTAATGCCCCACCGACAGGGCCCCTTTTGTCTGATCCACTATATATATATATATATATATATGTGTGTGTATATATATATATATATATATATATATATACGTATGTGTATACATGGATATATATCTCTATATATGTATATATACTAGTGATGGGATGATTCCAAATTTTTTCCTCAATTCCTATGCAATTACCAATTCTGTCTTAAATCCCAGATACGATTCCTGGTTCTGATTCCGATTCTTTTTAAATTTCTAAATATTTAATTAGGGATTTGTTTTTGTCTTTTCTTTTTACGAATTACTCTAAAACCTCATGTCTGCATATATTTTCGCAAACAAAATTGCACTGTGTGTGTGTGTGTGTGTGTGTGTGTGTGTGTGTGTGTGTGTGTGTGTGGTTGTGTGAAGGACATGCATTAAATATACGGGGGTTTATAAAATTTTCTCTAATATTTTCTTTTTAATTGATTGAAAATAATGAAACAGCTAAAGATGCATTTCTCTTTTAAACAAAGCCAATTTGCATTTGTCATTAGTTGGCAAAATTTTATTTGAATATTTCATAAACAATTTAAAATAATTAACGATTGTTATGCAAAATAAAACGAATAGAAACATAATAGTTAACAAAGTCTCCTCTCCATTTTAAACATGAGTTTCTAAATAACATAGTTCCTATATAGAAAACAATTCTTAACTTAAGAACGGGTGTAAATGTATTCTTAACTATTCTATACGTTCTCTCTACCAAAGAATATTCACGTGTTTACCCTAATCATAAATATTTGCCCGGTTATTACTACTGACCATAGATATGTAGTAGATTGATTTGTTTTAATACAATAAAACGAAGCAAAAAACAAGATACAGAGAATTATAATAGAAATAATTTTACTAAAATTTTAGACAAACACGCTTGGCTAAAAATGATATTTTCCTTTTGTTTTATTCGATTTTATTTTGTTTTATGCGGTTTCATATTAACACCTTGAAAATTTTCCCGGAAAAAAAGCACAAGCAATTGTTTTTAATTTTTTACTTTCGTACATTAATTTAACCTAAAATGATGACTAATCATCATTTCAAGACTACTCTAACATTGTAGCTATGTTCCCTAACCCGAAATCTGACTGGCAAGGTTGTAAAACTATGCGTAATCGCTTAGACCTCCTCCTACAAAAGCTTACAGAATTCATTTATAAAGGGAAAATAAGAATTTTTGGTCAGTGTTCTAAAATCCTACAATGTCTCTGAAATGAAATGTCATTTTACGTCCAATTAATATTGCTCAAGCGTTTCTCAACTGGGAGGATCTAGATTTTATCTGTCACCAGAAATTCCAAATGAATTTGTGAGCATTTTGGCAAAGCATGTGAGAAAGAAAATCATTGATCAGATTAAAGAAAGCTAATATTTTTGTATAATTTTTTATGACACTCCCGAGTTATCTCACAAGGACTAGCTGAATGAGGTGTTGCGTTATACAAAAATTGACGAGAATAAAATGACAGTGAAAGAGTCGTTTCTCCACTCTATCGAGACAAAAGGTAAAAGCGTGGAGGACATTTCTAAACTGATTTTGAGAGAACTGGAAAACGATGGGATTCAGATTGGTGACTGTATTAGCCAGGCATTTGACAATGCTGCTATTATGGCACGCCACAGATTGAGTGTGCAGAAACAAATATCCGAAATCGACACAAAAACTCTATTTGTGCCACAATAACTATTAAATCTAGCTTGTTTAAATGCCGCTTCTGTATCGGTTCACTCTGTTAATTTTTTGACATGCTGAACCGGTTGTTCGCGTTCTTTTCTGCATCTACGCATCGTTGGGACGTCTTGATTCAGTTGATCGGTCAAAATATCAAGTGGACTATGGAAATTAGATGGAGTAGTCGAGAAGATGCTGTAAATGATGGGGTTAAAAAATTATTGGATCTCGTCATTGCCCTGAAGAAAGAGAAAATGCAACCACAAGATCAGACGCAATAACAAACAATAAGTGTGGTAATGGAACTACTGAGAACTCAAGTTGATTTCTCACAAGTAGGAATTTTATATTCGCTAGGACGATGTCATCAAACAAACTAACTCAGTGAACAGATGATTATTAGAATCTTAAGAATATAGGAGATAATATAATTTTTTCCGGAATCTGCTGTGGAAACGATAATTTATGTGTATATATATATATATATATATATATATATATATATATATAAATCAATAATATAAAGCTGAACGTCTGTGTGTGTGTCTGGCCACGAATATGCTCCTATATTGTTGACTATTATAGAAAACTGATTAAATATAATGATAGAAGAGATATCGAGACACAGGAATGGGTATGGTTGATCTGGCATAATGATGATTCATTAAAATTGTTGGGTCTGTATACGGGCCTGGTCCACAAAGTATGGAAATAAAAATTTAAAAAAAAAACGTTTACAAGTGTTTGTAATATAGATGTATATAATAATAGTTTATTACGTATGTTTTAACGTTAATAGGGATGGTATAATAAAATTGTGAGGTTTGCGTTCGCGCCTGGCCTCCATAGAATGGAAATAGGCACAAACTTTAGTAAAGATTTTTCATATATATCTGCGTAAGTATACTTTGATAATTACGCTTCAGTTTGAAGAAATATGGTATAATAAAATTATGGGCTGTTCGTTCGCGCCTGACCTCCATAGAATGGAAATATGTCACAAAGTTTAATAAGGTTTTTTAATATAGATCCACAGAATATTGTGATAAGTGTTTCAGTGTGAGTAGGTATGGTATAATAAATTTTGGGGTTTATCTATTTTATTTTTACTTTCATCATATTTTGCTTTGGTTTTGATACCCTCAAATTCGAAGCTATTTCTTTACAACCCTTCCTTTTCATAACCTATCATACTTTCATAAAACAGAGTCCATTTTCTGTAGGTTGTTTTTGAACCCAGTCACCCACAGGTACTTTTGCTAGTGTGACGTGTCCCGGGTCTAGCCTAGGGGTTAGGAATTTCGCGAAAAATTCTATACCCAGATACACGTCGTAAGAAAAAGAAAAAGTGTGGAATTTTGCCGGCCGTAATAATATCACAACCGCATGGCATTTCCAAAGTTTCGAACCAGTGGAATCGTCATGGACTACCCGATAACATTCACGTTCAATAATAAAGATGGCAGGGAATGTAAAATGTCCGACACCAAATGAATAAAATTAAAATGTATAAATTTATTATTCAAACAAAAAACAAATGAAGGACATAAAAATAATAAAACAGTCATAGACAACATCAGATCAGGATGTGGGTGGGTGTCATTGGTGGAGATATATTATTTTTTCTCTTCCTTTTCTTTCTTCTCTTTTTTTCTTGATAAAACACAGAGTCACAGTTAAAACAAAATATTAAAATATTCAAAATGAAAGTCGGGTCACAGACTTTGTCAAAATATAAAACACAGACCAAACCAAATATTAGGATAATCAAAATGAAAGTCGGGTCGCAGACAATATTAGGTTGGGAGGTGGTTATGATTTCTCTTTTCTTTTGATAATGCATTAAGTCACAGTTGAAACAAACATTAGAACAATAAAAGTGAAAGTTAGGTAACAATGTTCTTTCTCTCCTTTCTTTCTTTTATTTTTCCATTTCTTTCACCTTTATGCTTGGTGAGGAAGGAAATTATTTCACGGAAAAACTCGACTGTCACTGAGCGGCCTGAGAGGGGTGAAATATGAGAGAATGGATATCGAACGATACTTAGCTTTTTTGGTGGGAATTTCTCCCCTGACGCGCGCATTTCGATGACGTGATAATGTCCTTAGTTTTTCTTTATCACTTCTTTTTCTTTCTTCGTCATCTTCGATATGCGGTTTGTCCTGACAAAGTTCTTGGGTAGAATGGCTCTCGTTAAATTATGTTGACCAAGGTAATTCCATGTTGGAGTAAATATCCGTTTTTGGTCTCATGGCCGTCCGCCAAGTTGAGTTGAGTTGATCATTTGTCGCTCACCATGCGTCGTCTACGCGGGTGCATATTTCTGCTTTTTGGGGAGCAGAAAATATTGTCGTCGTTTCCCAAGTCGTCAACTCGAAACTAAACTTTTCCGCGCGCTTTCTTTCCGCGCTTACGTCACGATCGCCTGATGTGGTTTGTCATGGTTACCTATGTTTGCGTGGGTGTTTGATTGCTGCTTATAGTTGATCAATGTGGGAGGAAGGGTTGATTCGTTCGATTGTTCGCTGTTCAACTTAGGAAGGGACGTCTGCTGCTTGACTTGGAAGGGGCGAAGGGGAGGTCTGTCTGGCTCATATCTATATATCCATTATGATATAAGGAGGGGGTATATATATGTTTCTCTTAAGACACTCTTTCATAAAAGAAAAAACAATGAAAAACGAGGAGATTCTACGTTAGCTACTATCTTCCTTTCTTCTCATTTTCTCACCTTTCTATATCTAATTTGGTGTTTTCCTTCGTTTTCTTCTTTTTCCTTTTTTATTTATCTCTTATTCTCATTCATATTTTCTTGACATCTTGCTATCGTATTATTTATTTCTTTGACGTGTCAAATATCTATATCAAATTCTTATAGTATTAAGCTCCATGACAATGGTTTTCATATTTCATTCTATTAATGTAAACCAACGGGTCATGGTCGGTATACACAACTGTTGGGTCGTGTATTGAGGAAACGTATATCTTGAAATGTGATAAACTCATCACTAATGCTAAGGCCTCTTTTTTATTGTGGAGTCTGACTTTTGGAATTTGTCGAGTTTTTTTTAGTCAAAACTGACTGGGTGCAGCTGATCGTCTACTCCCACTTGGAGTAATACTGCTCCAATTCCACTATTGCTAGCATCCACTGCTACGCTGAATGGTTTGTCAAACGATGGGGCTTTTAGTACTGGTTCGCCACTTTGCATCTGCTTGATCTTTTCAAGCGCGCCTTGACACACGGGCGCCCATTGGAATTTCTTGTGCTTCCTTAACAATTCTGTTAATGGTGCAGCAAGCGATGCAAAGTTTTTGAAAAATCGGCGGTAATATCCTGTCATGCCTAGGAATCTCCTTAGGCTCTTAACGTTCTTTGGGGTCAGGTAATTTTCTATTTCTCGTACCTTGGCTTTCACTGGGGTGATTTTCCCCTGCCCTACTACATGTCCTAGGTACTTTACTTCAGCTTGGTAGAACTCTGTTTTAGCTAAGTTGATCGTCATGTTAGCTGCTCTTAACCTCTGAAGTACCTTTTTGATTGTCTCTATGTGTTCGGACCACGTATCGTTGTATATGACTATGTCGTCGACATAGTATCCAAATTCGCGATTCCAGAAAGGCACGCGCTCATTCGTCTCACAAACGTCGCTTGGGAATTTCTCATTCCGAATGGCATCACGCGATAGTGATACACTCCCTCTGGGGTTACGTCACGATCGCCTGATGCCGGTTGTCATGGTTACCTATGTTTGCGTGGGTGTTTGACTGCTGCTTATAGTTGATCAATGAGGGAGGGTTTGAGTCGTTCGAACGTTTTTACGAAGGGGTTGAGTCGTTTGAAGGTTATTACGCCTCAGGATTTCTCGCGAGAATGAAACATGGAATATTCTTTGTATCTTAATTGCTATATATAATTTGATAAATTCTATTTAGATATTTGTATAAAAGTATATATAAATATATATACCCAAATATAAAATATGTATATGTATATAAACATATATATAAATATATATATATATATATATATATATATATATACACAACATTATATACATATATATATATATATAATTTAATATATAGATATATAAATATATATATGAATATATATATATAAATAAATATATATATATTAATGTAATTACATATATATATATAATATAAATATATAAATATATATATATATGAATATATATTTAAATATATATATATATAAATATATTTATGCAATTATATATAATATAAATATAAATATAAATAAATGTATAAATATATATAAATATATATATATATATATATAAATATATAAATATAAATATGAATATATATATATATATATATATAAATATGTATATTTTTTGTTACATTTTCACCCCAAACAAGGCATATTGCCACTTTGTTGTAGGGGGCTACTATCAAGGACATAAGTATCCGGCGTACTGTGTAGGAAGTTGGGTAGCAAGATGTCGGTTCACGTTGCATTTAAAATTCTTCATGTCAGTACAATCGGGGAAGCAGGCACCCGGAAGGGTATTCCAAAGTCTAGTTGTTCTGTGGAATAAACTACTGGAGGAAAAGGCTCTCTTGCATCTAGGGATCTCTACTGTGAAGGCGTGGGATTTAGCTACTTGTCGGGTTTGTCGGGTGTATTTACGCCGTGAGAGCACAAGTTCTTGCAGTTCGTCAGAGCATTCACTGTTAAAGTACTTGTAGAAAAGACAGAGGAGTGCAACATTTGCTCGATGGGACAGAGGCTGAAATTTAGCTGATAGTTCAGGACTATCAGATTGGTGACTCTCTTTGGAACCTTGTCTATGAGCGAGAGACTAGTGGAAGATTCACCGGCCCAAATATGACAACAATATTCCGTACATGAGCGAATAGAGGCCTTATAGAGGTGTTATATATATGAAGATGACGTATATTCTGTATTGTTGTTTTTGTTCGTCTTAGGAAGAGTCGTAGTGTTTCATCTAGACACCTCGTACATTCTACGAGCAGCACCTGTAATTCAACTATAAGAGATTTTTGAATATCTTGATAAATAGACTGAGGGATAGGTCGTTTGACATATGTTTGTTGTAAATCGTCTATATTGAAATGACCGCTGTTCATTTATCAATGAATAACGAGGCACTTTGTTATAAACAACTTTGGTTTATTTAATAAACTTTCATATATAAATAATACGGCGGTGGAGGTGGTGGAGATGTTGGTGGGAGAGGTGGAGGTTGTGAACGTGACAGGCAGTTCCTCGTCGTCTGTCTCTCGTTCCCCGTCTCTCTCCTTGTTTTTGTTTACCATCTCACTTTTATGGATTTTCGACCAGGTAACCCATAAACAAATTGACGTCATTGGCCCATATTTTGACCAGCCCGGCATTTGCTTTTGGTCTTACCTGCGGCCGAATTACGTAATCTCCAGGTCATCTTATTCCCGGTTTCATTTTTGACGGCCAGGATTCAAGTTCATTCGAACCTTGCTCCATACAACAGCCTGCCCCATAAAACGAGTGCATCATAGGACCAGGTCATCCAATTCCCTGGTTCCATTTTTGTTGGCCCGGATTTTGAGTTCATTCGCCCTTTGCCTCTCCATAACCCTCATCCCCTGCCACCAAAAAAAAATTATATATACATATAACTTTTTTTTATTCTAGATTTCATACATATTTCTCTTTTTTTAAATTTATTTATTATTATTGTTCTTTTTCAACGACATCTTTTTCTGTTCCACAATAAATCATGTTAATTTTTTTTTCTTCTCCACTACCGTTAATGCATTTATTTATTTATTTATTTATTTTTTTCGTGGACATAATTTAACATTATTAACACGAATCCATTATCACACACACAAGTTTTCATTTCTTTTTCTCTGGGTCTCTCTCAAGGTATGTTTTTGTTTCATTTCAAATAACATGGGTGGTATTTTCACCCCAATTTTAAAAATTGACATTGAGGCAGACGACATCCGATAGAATATAATTGCTTCTGCTCAAGTTACTTAATTTTTAACTTTACATTCCAATTAATTTGTTTAAATGAGAAGCCGCCCTATCTCTTCCTAAGACGTCAGTTTCTCGAGCCATGTAGATAAGGGATCTTTTATTTTTCCTTTTATTGAATAGGACGATGTTCACAGTTTACATAATTTACCTAAATATAGAGTATTTTTCTAACCCATCCTGAACAATTCTCTCTCTCCTGTTATTACTCCCCGCTACCAAACCTCGTACTAACTCTATTTACGAGAGGTTGGCCCCTATTTCTACTCTCGTGCACTGCATATGACGTATACGGACATCTGATTTCGTCTATATTGGTTTCACGTCCCGCCGTCATGCTCCGTGTCACGATTTTTCGTTCCATCAACGGTACGTCAGATTCCTCATCCGACCCCTTTCGTTGATGACGACTCTTCTGCATTGCATAATCAGCTTCGTCTGTGGCTGGTTCGCTGTCTGAATCACTAGATTCCTTTGGAACAGATAATGCAAATTTTCTTAACGGCCTCTCTGTAGTAGGAATCTCGCACTGCTCGATAGATGCTGCTCTGAGATGTTCTGCATGCGCCTTCGTTACAGAGCCCGTTAATTGATCATCAATTCTATATGAAACCGGCCCAGTCTTTTCTATCACTACGTACTACGGTTTCCAAACAGAGGTATAGGACACTTTAAGGCGTTAATAGCTTTCTAGCACAGTAGAGAAAACTTACGTTCTTCGCAGCGGTTCTGACAATGTTCTCAATGTAATTGTTCCAACTCATGTTTCCTGTGAACTTTACGCCGGGGAGTTTAAAAGATGTACTTTCAGATAAAGAGTCATTGGCCATTGCTATTGACGGTAGGGAAGGTCTCTTGTAATTATTGAAGGAAACAAGTTTTGGTCTTGGCAACGTTGAAGGTGACCATCCATTTTTGTCCCCATTCCACTACGGATCGGAGGTCTTTCTTATGTGTTTCTGCCATTTTTTTTAGTTATGTGTTCATTTGTTTTCCTGTCATATCTGTTATAGAGCGTGGTGTTGTCAGCATACATACACATCTCATAGACATTTTTTCAGGGAGGTCATTTATGAAGATTAGGGATAACAGAGGTCCAAGGATTGACCCCTGAAGCACTCCCGCATTTATATAATATTGTTTAGATGTACGACCGTCAAGAACAACCTGGATTTTTCTCTTATCTAAGAAGGATCTAATTATGTTATGTATTCTTCCAATGATGCCGTATAATCTGATTTTCTTGAGAAGACCCTCATGCCATACCCTGTAAAAACCCTTAGATATATCATGAGCTACCGCTCTACCCTCCCCGCTTTGTCCAGTGACTGGTATATACGTTCTGGGATTATAATTAGGATGTCTGATGTGGAATAGATTTGCCTAAATCCATATTGTTGGTCAGTCAGAATTTAAGCATCTGTAAGGTGCTGGACTAAAGCTTGGTTAATTATGGACTCAAATATTTTGGCGAAAAGTGGGAGGATGCTAATGGGGCGATAATTAACTGGGTCAGTTGTTCCGCCAGAATTATTGAATACTGACAATACAGAAGAAGTTTTCCAGCAGGCAGGAAAGCAAGATTCATTAAGGCATTTGGTGTAAAGTTTGGAGAGAACTGGAGCTACTTCGGCGGCGCACTTTTTTAATAGCACAGCCGGGATGAGATCAGGTCCATATGCTTTTACAGTGTCAAGCTTTCTTATAATAGTATGCACCTGAGAAGGTGTGATTTTCAGATCGTCTAGTGTGGCGTCTGTCTGCAAAGGAAAGTCAGAGAGGGGGTGGTTAGCAGAGTCCAGTGCGGAGTTGGAGGCAAACTGTCTGGCAAGCATGTTAGCCTTCTCAGTTGCTGAGCAAACAACCGCATGATTATTGAATAATGGGGGAATTGTTGACTGCCCATTATTTACTACACTCTTGTAGACTTTCCAGAAGTCTCGGTTTCCTAATTTCTGTGCTTCAACGCGTTTTTGCGTGGTTTCAGTAAATTCCTCTCTTAGCGGTCGCTATTTCTTACTTACAGTTATTTCTGGCTTCTATGTACTTCTTTCTGTTTGAACTGGCTTATGTTTGTTAAATTTGCGGTACGCATGTAGCCTTTGCTCTATGGCAGCTGCACAAGTTGAAGTGAACTACTGGGGAGAGTGGGGTTTGCTAGAAAATTTGCGTGTGAGAACATGTGTTTCAATTGCCGCTTTAAACCATTCAGTGGTCTCATTTGCACACTGTTCAGCAGGAAGTGAAAAAATATTTTGCCATGGAACGTCCCTGATGAGGTCCCTGATCGCTTCCCAGTCAGCCTTTTTATAATATCTCGTTGTTTTGAGCAGTGGCTCTTCAGTTTTGGGTCAAGACTTTAGGGCGATTTCAACCATTACCACTGCATGATCAGCGTTACCAAGAGGGCTGTTGGCATTCGTTACACAGTCATCTGGAACTAGAAGTGATACGTGTTGTTCTTGCTGGTCTGTGAAATGTGTTGGAAACATAACCATCTGTGATAGGGAATGAGATATAGAGAAGTTACTTGTTGTGGTACCAGCTGCGTCTGTGTAAGTAGAAAATCCAAGCCAGTTGCGGTGGTGGACATTAAAGTCACCAAATACATGCACTTGTGCGCTAGTGTCGAGGGAAAGTGCTGCATCTATGCTGTCAGAGACTTTGTTTATTATGGTACAGTATGATACAGTCCTGACTCGAGGGAGAGCGGTAGAGAAAATAAAAGTAGCTAATGGTGTGTTGCATGTTTAGTCTAAAGCACATAGAGGCTTGATCGTCCGATTCTAGTTTAGTTCTCTAGTCAACGGGATAGTGTTTCGAATGTAGACTCCAAGACTATGTATATGCTTGTCAGTCCTTACGGCAGAGTGGGAGGTATCCAGGCATGCTTAAGTAATTCGAATAAAGTAGTTCGAATTTCGGGGTATCAAAACCAAAGCAAAAGAGGGGATGGAGGAGTATAGGTTACTCTCACATAGTGCTAAGATATCCTGGGTGTTTGTTAGGAGAAATGCTTCAACATCTTTTAAATTAGTTCTAAGCCCACGGATGTTCGTAAATGCGAGCTTCAAGGGAGAAGGTGGGTTGTTTTTTTTTGTTGTTTTTTTTTTAAATTTTGGCCTGGTTTTAGCATAATTTTTTAATGTATTGTCATTTTTATTTTTAAGCGTTTCAGTTTAGGTAAGGGGTACTGAGCAAGTGGTTATGCAGAATACAAGACATGCAACACAGGCATATCATCAGCTGCCCCTCCATCTACTAGGGTTGTGGCCTTAGGATAGATCACCGGAGATGTGTGCAGGGTCCTTTTCCACGCGCAACATGGCACTACAAACATCCCACTATTATACAACTGTTGATGGAGCAGTCGCTCTAAACGCTACCAAAGAGTTAGGACTCCTCTACTACCAGTCGAAAACAGTAACCTGAAACTGCCTATCCGGTACCCTTAACCCATCAGATGATGGTCAAGCCAATCTGCTTGCACTGGCATTACGGTATTCAAGCACTCCCAAGTGCCCAGTTTAAGGGTTGGGATGTGTCGTGAGTGGGGAAAACGGCGTTCATTGCCCTACTCATGAAACAAGATCGACCACCGTGTGTTTCTGTCGACTCCCAGTGCTCCGACCTCTACGCGTGGCTAATAGACAAAGAAGGAGTATGGAAGCCGGGCGATAGACGGTGCCTATCTACTCCTTAAGCAGTTTAGGTTTGCAGACTGGTAATTTGTTTGAGTCACCAGCTCTAGGAAGGTTGTTATCCAAGACTGGAGAGGACTTCCTCCCCTTAGGTTTAGCTTCAGGGTTTTCCTTCTCTTAGACGGATGACCTGGGAAGATCTACGGATCCATCAGTACCGAGAGGGTGTGCCCCGCGCCTGGGTCCTACTCCAGGTATTTCTGCAACCCCGCGAGGGTGGTTAGTGTTGTTACTGGGTTAGTTTATTAAGGTTATATATCTACTGAGAGATTATGCTCCTCAAAGTGATCACGAGACATTGTTATTTCATTGTTTGTTACTGGAGGAGAGGGTGTGTAAGAGTTCATGCAGTGGAAGCAGTTATATTTGACAAACAGGTCTGTTGGAAGGAGTTTATATGGCTTAATGTGTTTCCTTTAAATTCATAATTGAGAAAATAAATAAATAAACAATAAAAAATAAAAGTAATATAAAATCATCTTCCTTTTATTTTATGGTGGCTTAGGAATAGGGTAATGCGTTACAGAATGGCTTGATATTACGAATTAACTAAAAATTGTTGTACAAACTCTGGATATTTTAAATGACAAAAGGGTTATGTATATTCAATAGATACAAGTAACGTCATTTTTGATAAGTACAATACAGCACAGGTGGAAGTAAATTATACTCTATGGCGTCTATATTATGTATAATACAGTAAATAGATATATGGCGAAATTTCCAGTAGATGCGAATTTATGGGGGTTATGGGTATTAAGTAGGTTTCCATTTCTAATAAGGATATCTTCAGCTTTCGAGTATAAATCAGGAAATTGTATTTTGCGTTACAGAGTATCGGTTCAGTTTTTGCATTTAACATTGTAAGGCTAAGGAAGAGACAGCTATTTCTATGTAATATAGATAGCTGTAAATCTAAGTAGAGACCGTAGTTAGTTAGTATCTACCTGGTTAAGAAAAACATACTAGTGCTTGCCTTAGGGGTAGAAATGAATGGATGTTTAGTGATCATGACTTCCAATCTGTTAGTAATGCAAAGGTTAAGGCCTGAAAGCTGAGGACACCCATCCAAGTTGTATGTACTGTATGCGTGTTCGTGGCAGCTTGGGGAGTAGGGCAGATTCTTAGTATTCAGGAGAGGGTAAAACTTACAGAACACAGTAGAATTAATTATTAGAATTTTGAGTGTCAAGTAAAGTTTAGTTAGAAGAAGAAAAAACATAAAAAAACAATTAAAAAAATTAATTTAACATGCAAATCAGCCATAAGCAGTCGTCTTGAAGGTAAAGTATATATATTAGATATACATAGATTCCAGCAGGGGTTTGTGCCGTAATGAGAGAAAAACTATTCGTGCATGGTGCCCATGCTAGTATATATATATATATATATATATATATATATATATATATATATATATATATATATATTTATTTATATACAAAAGTTTAGGAGGTTTTATATTAAATTATTAAAAAAATCAATAAACTAAATAAATTAAACGATGATTAAAATTATTAAATAAAACACAAAGATTCAATAACAATTATCTAATAATTAAAATATGAAATACGAAAGTAAGTTGCCTACACAATTCAAAATGATCGATAAAATAAAGAAGAGGCGAGTTTGCTGCTTGTATTAGTAAAATAAGAAATTGTTCATATTTTCATATGTACTACAGTTGTATTTTCTGTCTGATGATTAGCCATTTTGAAATATCTTTTAACAAAATAATGTTTAAGTCTGTCTAAATGGTTAAGTAACGATTGTAATGCTGAAGAAATACATCTTATGATACACCTACTATAATATATATATAATAATAATATAATATATATATATACACATATAAATTTATAAGCTAGATAAAACACTGATAGAATTCAGATAAAAAATCCTGATAAATATTACTTGAAGTAATACTTTCAAGGTGATCCTAGCCAAAAAGGAAAAGCTCAATATTTAAGAATAGAGCAATATATAAGTTACGTGGTTAAATTTTAAATTCTTAAAAAGAATTACATATAGACAGATCTATTCGATTTAAGAATTTATTGTTCACTCGAGTACACGCGCATGCATACACGCCCGACTGTATCAGTAGTTCCCTTTTCTAATATGTGTGGTTGCGTGTATGCGTTATGATATGCATATATGTAATTGAGTACAAATGTGCATTAGTATAAGGATGCGTGTGTATATAAGGCTGTATTTATGTATGCATGGTATGGATCAGTGTATGTATATGTATATGCCCATATATGTACATGTATGTGTGTCTGTGTGTCTATGGGTATATATGTGCTTATATCTGCAGTTATGTTTAGGTTTGGCAGATGGATATACAAGTAATTATTATATAAATAGATAAATTCAATCACGTTTCGCCAACCCCATATCCAGCCCCGCATTCAAATCAATTCTTCCCATTATAAAAATAGCTAATTAACCACAGTATATAAAGCACTCACTCGAACATCAATTCCAACTCATCGAACAACACTCATCCATAGATCGCCTCCAAATAGAAATATATACATTTTAAATAACATTTAAACAAACTTAATTAAACTAGACCATACTACGACAACAAGCGTAATGAACTGACTGTATCTCAACTAATCAAGTCACCTTTAAATATAAACTAAAAATGAAAAGAACCAAACCTCAAACTCAAATAAGTAACCCTCCAAGCATTTCAAAATTTAAGACTATGAGTCGTCTCTATCTCCATTTCACCCGCTCACCCATCCGCACAGCAAAAACAGCACACCCACCCCATATTACGCACACTCCCATCGAAATTCACAAGAATATCCATTTCCCATTTGAACTTGAAATCAAGAGGTCAACCCTTTTAAAGAATACTAAAATACAATTCCTCCCCCCGCCGAAAAAAATCCATTGAGCACCTGTATGCTATCCCAATTTTAACTCTCCCCCCTCTTTACCCTCTCTACTTCAACCCACTCTCCTCTTTCCCTCATCTAAAAAGCTTCCCTCATCCACTATCAACAAGAAAGCGAACTATCTTTCTACCAGGACTCACTCCAGAAGCAAATCGTCCAACGCACCGTTCTGAATATCATCTCACCGGTTATTTTGCTATTTTGCTACCTATACTATTGATTTCGAGGTCCATTGCATACATAACTCAATGCTCAAATTCTATTACTCACGGTGATAATAACAATGAAATCGTATATCCACCCAACATCGGATACACTTTGTCAACACCAAGAAAGCCTTTGGACTACATCAACCAACACACACTCAACGCAACAACGAATAAGGGTGCCCGTAAACTTTTCAAAAAATCAATAAGGAGCAATACGCTTTCACTATATGGGAACATTACTTTCTCCCCTGGACCTATTTTCTGCCAACCTGGATTTATAACCCCGAAGGAAATTGTACTCCTTCCGATAATGGATTGACCAGGTTGTACCAACTTCTCTTTTCGTAAAATGTTTTTTATAAAATTATCCACAACCACCAAAAAATTATTTTCAATAATTGTGCTGAAAAGCAAAATAGCGTCCACTCGCAGCTGAACATTTTGCTAACCGCATTTTATTTCCTCTGGTGATATTAGCCGATATTGAAAATCCATGGATTAACATAACCCCTTCTAGATATTTCTTTTGTCAAACTATAAATTCTTAAATCGAATATATATGTATATATGTTGTTTTTTAAGAATTTAAAATTTAACCACTAAACTTATATATAAATATATATGTACACGTACATATATATATATATATATATATATATATATATATATATATATATATATATGTACATATATAAATATATTTGTATATATACATATAAATCATCGTTTTCACAGCAGATTCCGGAATAAATTATATTATATCCTATATTCTTAAGATTCTAATAATTATCTGTTCACTAGGTTAGTTTGTTTGATGACATCGTCCTAGCGTGTAAAAAATTCCTACTTGTGAGAAATCAACTTGAGTTATCAGTAGTTCGATTACCACACCTATTGTTTGAGCTGTAGTAAATACATTCCGTAGGCGAATTTGGCCGCGGTATGATTGATCTATGTTAGTTAATAGAAAGTCTTGAGTGTGGCAGAGTTTCGAATCTTGATTTCGGTCGTGTTCAACTGATAAGTCCAAACGTTTCTTTTCCGTGGAAATATTCTCACGATCCAAAAACTCTAATATATATATATATATATATATATATATATATATATATATATAGAGAGAGAGAGAGAGAAAGAGAAAGAGAGAGAGGGAGAGAGAGAGTCACAGAGCGAGATAGCTAGATAGATATATGAATATAGATATATAATGAATGAATTAAAAAAGACTATATTCTAAATTTCATGATGTTTAGCATCTTACAATTTATTCCTTTAATTCAGGTGACACTTACAATTCTTGACAGTATCTGTTTCGTAGCCCAAAATCAATCACTTTATTATTATATTAATCAGTGAATCTATTTGGCCCTTAACCAATCAAAAGAAATAGAAACATTCAATCCTTCAAAAGGAAAAAAAATGCATTTGGATATAATTTAAAAAATCAGAAAATTTGAAGAGAAGCTGCAAATATCTTATTATTTTTACTCATCACCACTTTTTATTTTTTAGAAATAAAATCACTAAAAGCCACGTATTATGAAATTCCATTATTTTAAATATATTCTGCCATAAATCTTCTATTCATTAATTAGTAAATTTAATATTTATAATTTATATATTCATATCTACCCCAAAAACATCCATGTTTATAATCTATGAAACGTGTTTACATATACGAAACTATATAAAAAATAAAAATTAATTAATGTAATTTTCACAGGTATATATATATATATATATATATATATATTTATATATATATATATGTATATATATATATAGCTTTACCATAAGGCAGTGTTCAGGCATTTTTAAGCACTAATGGGGAGCTATATGTATTTGTCCATTTGCAGTAATAATTGCTTTCTACATCAACGATTGTGCAAGCATAAAATGCTAGGTATATAAGTATAATTAATTTATATTCATCCATAGAAATATTAGCAACTTTCATTCAACTAGAATTTAGCGTATTTTAAATTGGCAACTTTAGTATAATGCAATGGCCCAGTATCTGTCTGTTTTTGAAGCTCATCTGATTAGATTTATATATTTTCAACTGGTATATATATATATATATATATATATAATAAGTTATAAAATATATATGATGATTAAGCTACACTGAATATTCCGCGTTTCATTCACTCTATATTCAGTGTAGCTTAATCGCCATATATATTTTATAACTTACTAACTAGCTCTACCTACGCATTGAACACTTTTGAAGTAGATACTTAAAGTTTACGCATAAATTTATACTTTCGTATATCAATTTTATGTGAGTAAATTAAGTAGTTATATATATATATATATACACGCACATATATACACATACATATATACAAACACATATATATACATATATACACATATACACATACACACACACACACACACACACATATATATATATATATATATATATATATATATATCGGTTGAGTTTATTTAGAAAAGTCATAATATCGTGTTAATAATTGCGTGACGCAATATTCCGGAGTCTGCTGTTGCAAACTATCTAAATAGTCTTCTGTATCTGACAACCCCCATCGACATTATATCTATTTTTATCTCGTTATAAATTTTGGTGGTCAAGATAGAGGATAAAAGACTGCAGCGTCAAAGTTGACTATGACTTGGTTTAAATCCACTTATTAGCACTAATAATCATTTCTCACACTGATGATTTCGCAAGCACGAAGCATTATTGTTAGTAGGAAAAATAACATATCTTCATGTAATATTATATTTGAATTCATATAGAAACTGAGGCATGCGCATGCGAGTATTATGTTCTTTTTCTAAACAGTTCCCTTATGGTAAGTAAAAAAAAATACTTGAGTTGAGATCAAGACCAAACCTTAAGACAATCAGTCAAGTACGATACTCATCAAGCCATCTTGACACGGTCTTTAAAACGTGTCTTCAAACCTTATTTTTCTTAACATAAGGAAGCTGTCACGTGAACGATTCACGCATGCGCATTCGCGAAACGATTGCCAAACAGGTAAAAATACCTCACGTCCCATTTCTTTTCAATTTTGACACTTTATCAGACTTTTTTTCAGGATGGAAACCGAATAAATAGTACAATATATACCAAATTTAAGTATGTAGATTAAAAATTCTTGGGGTATATAGATTGAAATTTACCCCCCAAATACATTCATATATATATATATATATATATATATATATATATATATATATATATATATATATATATATATATATACACACACATTAATAGTTAGATAGATAAATAGATATATACATGTATGATGAAAATAATGGAAATAGTATTCCGACAAAATAGAGAAATAAAAAGGAACAAACCGTATTATGTGTTCATCAACGTTTCATCTTTATTTCGCATTCATATTAAATGCAAAGAGAAAAGCCACACAACTATTTCCAGAACAAATAATAATAAAAAATCATATACAGCAGACCTTTCTCTCACAAACAGACACCTTCTTTTACCTACACACACCAATATTACAATAATCTGTAACACACTAAACAAACTAGAAATTCCTATCGAACAAACCACATCACTAACCATAAGACATATATTAAAAAATACGAAACATCTCCAAAACAAACCAGTTTCCAATGGAGGTATATACACTATTCCTTGCCAAAATTGCAAGCATAAATACGTTGGTGAAACCTAGCGTAAATTGGAAAAAAGGCCCAGTGAACATAAAAGAGATATAAAAATAGCAATTCTCTAAGTGCATTATTCTCTCATTCATTGCAACATAATCACAGCTTTGACTTTACACAAGCAAAAGTAGTTAAATTTATTTCAAATAAACCGCGCCGGAGACTTCTTGAATCTGCGCTTATTGTAGATTCAAGCACAATTAAACAACGTGCAGATTTCTATAACCTAGCGCCATTAATATGTAAACTTTTATTAAAAGAACATAATTTAACTGTAGACACAGGTTAACCTTCTTACACCATTCGACCCCCCCTGTAATAATTAATGCATATAATCTCAATCAATAAATTGCATAACAAAAACACTCATTTCATTTCTGTTACAAACCTATATTTGAATTTAAACAGATATATCTTTATTCCAGTAAAAATATTTACTGCGTTCATATTTTTTAAAATTCCATAAACGACTATATGACGTCACTAAAATTCCCCTCTCTTTAACAGCGCCAGCACCCCACCCCTGCTCCTTTTTGAATTTCCAACGTCTATTTCCGTTTTTCTGAAATAGAACTGAATCACACTGTGCACGTGAAACATTTTCAAATATTTTGTACTGGTATTTTTTTGTTTCTTAATCTGATTCATCCAGAGGAAGTCTCGAAATAAAGACGAAACGTTGATGAACACATAATACGGTTTGTTCCTTTTTATTTCTCTATATACATATATATATATAAATATATATATATAAATATATATATATAAATATATATATAAATATATATATAAATATATATATAAATATATATATATATAAATATATATATATATAAATATATATATATATAAATATATATATATATAAATATATATATATAACTATATAAATATATATATATATAAATATATATATATATATATATATATATATATATATATATATATATACACAAGAAAGATTGACTATGAAAATGCTGTCGCTTTTATTAGACATCAAAAAGTAAGCCTATGAGACGTTCCATCAAAGTGATTGACTAAAGCGCCGTCATGTGACGAAGAAATTCATAATCTAGCCATCAGTATACTATCCGAATCATTTAGATCCGCCAACGTTTTTGTATACATAATGAATACATATTCCTATGCCGTGTTCCCCATCGCCTTCAAATATGACAGTATTATTTTCAGTTTTTCTCTTTTGCTATCATAAACCGATTCAATGTTTATCAGCAGCAGCAATCAGATAGAAAACGTAAAAAAAATGGCCACCAAAAAAAAAAAATATCGCTATTATTCGAATGTTGCTTTTAACTAACGTTACATCTAAATAGGAAATTGGAATATTGCCCATGAAAGCAAATAGGAATCCTACCGTTCGGAATCATTTCATCGACCCGCACCAAACACACTTTTACTCTTTATTTCAAGTTCATTAATAATAATAATATTTTCAAAACAACTAATCATATATTTACATAAGTGCTGCATTTTTATTCAAAATTCCTGAATGCACCGCCATCTTGTTTTTTCTCTTTCAAAATGGAAACCGTATTTAATGTTTTTCATTTCAAATATTTACATTTTATTTTTCATACTATTTTTTTATAATTATTTTCTTTCAATTTTTATTCAATGTATATTCTAAAATTCATAGTTTACAACTTTCCTTTTATCTTAGTCATTTTCTGCCTTTCTCTATCTTATTTGTTCTTCGTCCTTTTTCTATCTTTTGCTACGTTTTAATAGTTTGCATGTTTTTATCGTCGATCGTTCTCTAGACTGTTTATTTTTATTATCAAAAATTGCTTTGTTTGGCTGCATCTATTTACCGCCTTAATATCCATAATAAGAGATAATGCCTGGAATACTGGCATTATAAAAAATTGACTTATACTACGCAACTTTCAAAAGAAGGAGATCATTCTTGTTTGGATTATCATGAAAACAGAACATATACCACACTACTTACCCAAGAAAAACGGGAGCAGCAAGTCAGGAATGTATGTAAACACAGGCTGTTTAACGGATGTATATAAAAGTCTTTTTACGAGCCTATTGTGATTGTAACGTCTATAGTGGATGTGAGGGGTATTTAAGTGGTTATAACGAGCGTATATATATTTATTTGTATCACGCTTCGTAATAGTTTACATTTTTCTATCGTGTCCCATTTGACTTCCACGGCCGTCAAGTCCTCCGTCTGTTCGCTAATGCGCATCGAAATATTTCTCTTCACTGCTATCTATCTCAATCCTTTCTTTCTTCACAAATGAATCATCCTTAAATTCCTATTTTTGTTGTTATGAAAAACTAAAATTCCTTTCCTTCAAGTAAACATCACAGATACATATTTTAACCTAAATATTTAATATTTAAATACATAATCCGCTTCGATAGCATTCTTTTTGTCATTCAAAGCTTTCTTTTTGTTATCGAAATATTCTCACATCGCCCACGGTAATTGGCCGGCCTTTTCCGAGACCAAAAACTCAACACATATACTAAACTAACCCATGAATGCAAGGCCATAATCATATCGTATAAATCCGAAGATTCTACTGATAGCATTCGTTCCCCCGATATCTTTCTAGTCAGAATTATATCTAGAGAAATCATAGCGTTCTTACTCCCATATATACCTAATGTTTTTTCTGGAAACAATTATTACTAGGTCATGTGCGGTTTACCAACATCTTAATAAAAGTACACACTGGTTTCGAATTTTTTATATCCAGGTCAGTTACTAGTGTCATAAACCACTTGACCATCGTAACCTCCAACAGAAGAATAATAATTGTATAATTTCAGCTCAAACATACACATACTAAAATTCTATTATTAATAGAAGTAATAGTATCTTTATACATGTTATACCGGCCTTCCTTGAACAGAGGAATTTACACCGATTAGCACTATAAATAGCGCTAGTAATTCCAACACCGGTGAGTGAGATGCGACTGCACTTCAACTGCTAGCCGAGTGCCCAACAGATATACACGCTTTCCTATCTTTGTACATTATTGTTAATACACTTGTTCCTTAACCGAATCTCGGCTAGATTGTTCTTATTTTCACTGTTGTTCCAGGACACATCAGATTGGCGACGAGGAATCGAAACGACCGTCACTGCAGAGAATCACCAAAAGTGATTGAAATAAAGATTCATATAATCTTTACGGCAAAACACCTTCGTCATTTCAACAGATATTTGGATGCGCAAGGATTAACAGCGAATTAATTAATACAATATTAATTTAGCGACGTGAATAAAACTTGCTACCAAAATCTACAGCGAAAAACGCGAATGTTTGCAATTCTTTTATAATTGAACACACTTACCAAGTGTTTTAGAAAGGGGAAAAGGGTTCATTTTTTCTTCAATAGAGGCCATTTTTCCTACGGTAAGAATTTTCTTCTGCAAAGTTAAATGTCCAAAACCAACTAGCAAATACCGTCTAAGCTTATCGTTATTTCGATAACATCTGGGATTTGAAAAGAAACACGTTTGACTCTGTCAAGAGAAAAAGAGACAGACTGAAAAATAATTATACGCGTAGGGCATTTGTTCGTAGCAAACACGTGAAGAATAAAGTCATCTTTGCAAAAGTCAAAGAGGATAAAAAAATTAAAAAAAACAAAAAAACTAAAAGTTTTCCATGCGAATTCGTCGGATAGTTAAAGCGACGGATTTTATTTTTACTATTTAAAAACGCGTGACAATAAAAAAAATGTTAAACAAATGTTATTTCGCTGGATTGTTTCTTGTAAGACTAGAAATATAGCGTTCAACAAATTAAGTTACAAAATGACTGCTAAACTGTTGTTCTTCAAAAAAAGAATTGGGAAAGGAAACTTTGTTTATTTTTTTTACTAAGCAATGTTTATTTATTACAAACGTAAATTGTAAATTGAATTCGTATGATGGATGCGAAGTTCAAAGATTCACTGTTGGAATTGTTCCAATTCTAGGCAGAGCAAAATCTCGCGCTGCAAAAGCAGCATATTCAACAAGTAGAAAGAGAAGAGAGATTTAAACGAGCATTTGAAGAACAAATTTTTAAAAACGGAAAGGCTTCGAGGAAATATTGATGAAAACACAGGAGGAACAAAGAAAAAATTCTGGAGGCAACACAGTTAACTAAAGCGGACGATAATCATAACGCATTTTCCCAAACAGCTGTGTGGGCCGCTATTGAAAATTTCAATTACAACCAAGAAGACGATGTCACTTTCGTCCAGTACTATAGGCGATATGAGGATATTTTTATATCGGATTGTGGTATCTGTTCAGACGCGAAAAAAAGTTAGGCTTTTGCTTAGGAAATTGGGAACAGCCGAGCATAAAAAGTTCGAAAATGTTATTATCCCCAAAAAGGACCAGTGCGTTGAGTTTTAAAGAAACAGTTACGTTAATTCAAAACTACAAAACTTAGCGGAAGATTGTGAACGGTTTATTGCGTTGAAACATGACAGTCGTGACATAGTGGAAAGCGGTGTGTCGCATATTAAAAAGATCTATTAAAAGAAAAATTCGACTTCAAAAATAACCAGGGGAAAACAGGGAAAAGATCCAACTGGACCATGTGTGAGGTGTGGAAATAAACATTGGTACAATGAGTGCCCCTACAAATTCAAATAATGTGAAAACTGCCACTAGAAAGGGCATAAAGCATCGCATTGTAGAAAAAAATCTGGTAGAAACACATCCATTAAACTTACGAAAATTGAACATGGCGAACAAAATATCCGAAAATATATACAGGTCAAAATGCTTAAAAAGAAAGTAAGGCTACAGCTTGGTAGTGGGTCTGACATTTCCATTATTAATGTACAGACACTGAAGAGGCTTGGGAGACCTACTATGATTTAATATCAAACGACGAGAAGCGTCAGTGGCGAAAAAATTACCTTCGAAGGAGAATTATTGACGAATATTTTTTTCAGAACAGCGCCGTAAAAGCAAGAACTTTTGTCATACGAAAATAAAACAACCTCTTGGGAGCTGAATCTGTTCGAAAAGGTTAGACTATATTATCTTCCTTTAAGCTCATTTTGCCAAAAGGTTGAGGATTCAGATGTGGAGGCAGAAAAACTTAAGAGGGAGTTAAAAGAGAATTTCCCAGACGTATTCTCAGGCGGTTAAGGAAGGTGTACAAAAGCGGTAGCAAAATTTGACGTAAAAGTAAATGAACAGCCAGTGTTCAGAAAGAAAAGAAAGGTTCCATACGCCGCTATAGAAAAGATAACCGTGAATTAGAAAGACTCGAAACATGGGTGTCATCGGAAAAATTGATCACAGTGAGTGGCCAGAACCAACGGTTTGCATCAAAAAGAAGAGTAAGGAAATTTGGGTTTGTGCCGACTTCGCAACAGGCTTAAATAGGGCATTACACGATCACCATTATCCTCTTCCGAGCCCTGAAGAGATATTTGCGAACCTGAGTGAAGGGAAATATTTTTCTAAAATCGACCTCAGTGACGCGTAATTACAAGTTCCAGTTGACGAGGAGTGTTCAAAGCTGGTATGTGTTAATACTCACGGGGGATTGTACAAGTTTTACAGACTTCCTTTTGGGGTGAAAGTCGCCCCTGCCTTTTTTCAGCAAATTATGGACATTATGTTAAATGGGTTGGATTTCGCAGTAGGGTACCTGGACGATGTGTTAATGAAAATCGCTAGCAAAGAATAAGTTCATGTAAAACAAGTATTCAAAAGGATCCAGGAATATGGATTTAAAGTAAAACAAGAAAAATGTACATTTTTCATGGAGAAAATAAAATACTTGGGGCAAATCATCGATAAACATGGAAGAAGGCCAGGTCCAGATAGATCGAATGCAATAAAGAATACGCCTGCTCCAGAAAATATTGCGTCTTTACAAACTCACTTAGGTTTTGCAAATTACTATAATGTATTTGTGCCAAATATGCATAAACTAAGGTCGCCTTTAAATTAACTGTTAAGAAAAGACCAAAAATGGGTGTGGGCGCAAGAGTGCGAAAAAGCATTTTGGGAAATTAAAGAGGTTTTAACGTCTGATTTGTTTCTGGCACATTATAATCCCAAGCGTGAAATTATAGTTGCAAGCGATGCCAGCTCCTATGGCATAGGAACGTGCATTTTACACAAAATGGATGATGGAACAGTGAAACCCATAGCACATTCATCCCGATCACTTTTGCCAGCCGAAAAGAACTACTCACAAATTGAAAAGGCGGCGCTAAGCAGTATATTCTCGGTAAAGAAATTTCATCCTTTTCTTGCACGGTAGGCCATTTCTGTTACAAACAGACCACAAACGATTATTAACGATTTTCGGATCGAAAAACGGACTACCACAACATACGGCGAATAAACTCCAAAGATGGGGAACCATAATTCTGAATTACAATTTTCAAATGAAATATGTACCATCTAAAGAATTTGATCATGCAGATGGGTTATCGAAGTTAATACCTAAGCAGACAGAACCATTGGAGGATATGATAATAGCGGCAATTCAAGCGGATGTTGAAGTAAAAAATACGTTATGTGACACAATAAAAGAACTTCCAGTAATGAGATTAAGAGTAAGGCAGGGGCGGGCGAATTAATTATACGCACGAAAGAAAGGCTATAAAATAACGAACTGGATGAAGAAATTTATTCAATTTGCAATAAGATCCTGTTATATAGCGACAGGGTCGTAATTCCTGCGACATTACAGAAAAGAATGCTCAAGGAATTCCATGCAGGACATCCAGATATATCAAGAATGAAAAACCTTATCCGCTCTTTTATTTATTGGCCAAACATGGATTAGGATATAGAAGGAAAAATCAGGGAGTGTAGAGGATGCGCATTAGCTATGAAAGCTCCTCCGACTCAATTCGGATCGTACGCAAAACAGGGCCGACCTTCGTGTAGGATTCATTTAGATTTTGCTGGACCGCTAGATAGGGTCTACTATCTAATTGTTCTATATAAATGGTCGGGAGTATTCAAACGTAAGAATCCCACATCCGTGGTAACTACCGACTTCCTGTATGAACTATTCGCTATGTTTGGAGTAGTAGACTGTATTGTTACAGACAATGGAACGCAATTTACGTCGACCGAATTTAGAAATTTTTGCGAGGCTCATCTAATCGAGCATATAACCATTCCGCCATACCACTCAAGTTGTAATAGACAAGCAGAGAAATTCGTTGACGCATTCAAGAAACCTCTGAAAAAAGCTAGTGGGTCCTCGACAGATAAGTCAATCCAGCAGTTTTTACAAGTCTATAGAGTCACTTCAAATGCAAAAATCGAAATGTCGAAGAACCTGCTGAGGTTATGTTCGGACGTAAGGTTTGATCGATTTTCACAAGTATAAAGTTGGCGAAAGAGTCTTCTACAATATTCACAAAAAATAATAAGACTTTCTGTGAGTCCGGCCTTGTTGAGAAACAAATAGGCAACATGGTCTACATGATTAAACGATGAGACTTTGTGCACAAACGTCACACTAACCAAATTCAGAAAAGATAACTCGAACAGTGAGGTGAACAGATCTCCCGAGGATGACTTCATGGACACAGTATTTGATACTTTTCAGGTGCCCATACCAGAGACAGCTCCGGATTACTGAAGATCAAACAGAAAACAGAAATCAACAGAATTGATAAGGGGGAACCCAAAACAAAAACGTTATTAATCCCAGACGGTATATTTTCAAAGGGGGTGTTATACCGGCCTTCCTTGAATAGAGGAATTTACACTGATTAGCACTATACATAGCACTAGTGATTCCAACACCGGTGAGAGAGATGCGACTGCACTTCAATTGCTAGCCGAGTGTCCAGCAGATATACAC
Source organism: Euprymna scolopes (assembly GCF_053919585.1). NCBI lineage: Eukaryota > Metazoa > Mollusca > Cephalopoda > Sepiida > Sepiolidae > Euprymna > Euprymna scolopes. The sequence continues at coordinate 51,903,831 of NC_136519.1, read as the reverse complement.
GCTTTCCTATCTTTGTACATAATTGTTAATACACGTGTTCCTTAACCGAACCTCGACTTGATCGTTCTTATTTTCACTGTCGTTCCACGACACAACAATTAATAAGAAAAGTAATAGTATCGCTTCAGTCAGGCAGGTACTAACTTTTTTATGAATGAGAGCTAAAGTATCTACATTATTAATAGAAGTAATAGTCCAGGTGTAGTTACAGACAGACAGATACTAAATGTATATTATTAATAAAAATAATAATAATAGTGCTAGTTAATAGTACAGCATTTTGATTATTAAACGCTGAAGTAATAGTATCTTTACTATTAATATAGTAAAAAAAAATCGTGCAAACCTTTTACCACTGGCAACGCCCGCTTCAGAGAGTGAAAAAGAAAGAAGAAGAAGAGAATGGCCACTGCGTCTATTTATAGACTAGAGATCATGGGAAGAGTATGCAAATAACTTTGGACGGTTTTGTCCTATAAAAAGCCTGTATTTGGGAGAGAGGGTGTCTTTTTTGTTTGGCAGAAGCAATTGCTGTCAGAAGTGCACTGGACTGCAGGATTGAAGAGTGAAGATTGAGTTGTGGGGTCATTGTATTTAACCACAAGCTATTTCGGCTAAGAACAGATCATGGAATCTGGGATGTTGAGATTGGGAAAAGATGTGATACCACCTTTTAGTGGAGAAGGTGATGTAGTCGGATGGATAAAGAAAGTAAAACTGGTGGCTAAGCTTCAACATGTGCCAGACCTTGCCAGTTTTATTCCACTTTTTTTTGCAGGGAGATGCACTCGCTCTCTATCTTGAGATGAATAATGCAGAACAAGAAGATGCAGAACTGATAGAGATGAGACTCGTGACCGCCTTCACTGAGGGGCCTTTTGAGGCATACGAAAAACTGCAACGATTCAAGTGGACAGGAGAATCGCTTGATGTTTATGCTAATAAAATCAAAAGATTGGCTGGACTGGCGGGATATCTGGGAAGAGGGCTTGAACATACAGCCAAACTGGCAGTCATAACTGGATTCCCAGACGATGTATCTGTGGCATTACAGCAGCTACCGAACATAGAGAGAATGGATGTCAGCAAACTGATACCGACTGCACGGCTTTTAGTCAGCAAACGGGTCGTAGAAACTCGGACATTGGCCGCAAGTGCGCAAACTAATGAGACTAATAAGGGGAAGAAAGAATCAAGCCTTCAGTGCTTTAGATGTCAAGGACCGCACCTAAAAAAGATTGCACAGAGATCCCTAGGGCCAGGGCAACATGCTACAATTGTGGAAAATTTAGCCACATTGCGAGATATTGTCCTCAGATTCAGGGAAACGGGCAAGGGGGGAGCTTCTGCGCCGCAAGCTACCCTAGCAATGAAATGAAGGCGCGATACTGGCCTCTTCCTATAATAGAAGTAGAGGTGAATAATTCTGTAATGACTGCACTTGTCGATTCTGAGTGCACCACTACTTTAATCAATTCCAAACTTTTGAAGGGATATGGAAGGAGCGGTACAGTGTAAGCAGTTGATGGGAGGAATATAGAATGTAAAGGAGCTAGACAAGTGGAGATAAAAGTCTGTGGAATGCACGTAAAGGTGAGGGCAATCTTGATGAATCACATCGTTGATGGGATCGACGTCATAATTGGAATGGACGTGATTAATGAGCTGGGAGGTGTAACTATAAAGAAAGCCAAAGTGAAGTTTGGAGATATACAATGTGCCGTGGCTGCCCATCAGCTGAATGTTTGCAAAATCGAGGATAAAGACTTTGAAGCAAACTTCGATGGAGATAAATGGACAGTAAGATGGACATGGAAGGGAAAGCCTCCAGTATTGCAGAACAAAGTCCAATATTATAAAAACTCTCTGGAAGGCGATAAGAAATTAGAATTCGAGAAAGAGATGGAAAGATGGATATCGGATGGTATTCTGTTACCATGGAACGGAGAAAGAAAAGGCGTGTTGCCATTGATGGCAGTATTTCAGGCAACAAAAGGGAAAGTTAGGCCAGTGTTCGACTTTCGTGAGTTGAACCGTTTTGTGGCGTGTCATACAGGGAGCGACATAATAGATGTGTGTGATGAAAAGATAAGAAAGTGGAGACAGTTGGTAGGAGGGACCGCAATAATGGACCTTAAGTCTGCCTACCTGCAACTACATGTGGCAAAGGAACTATGGCAGTACCAGCTGGTCTGTTATAAAGGAAAAACCTATTGCCTAACACGATTAGGATTCGGACTTAATGTCGCACCAAAGATTATGGTAGCCATTTTAAAAACAGTATTAAAGAAAGGAAGTAGGACGAAAGAGGCCACTGATTCATACATTGATGATATAATGGTAGACATAACGAAAATATCGACATAGGAAGTTGTGGAACATTTGAAGGGGTTTGGGTTAGCAGCAAAATCTCCGGAATCCCTGGACGGAGGAGCGGCACTGGGCCTTAAGCTTATGAAAAATAAGATGGGTGCACTAATGTTCAGGAGAGGCAACGAGATCCCAGAGATGGGAGGAGAAATTAGTATGCGGGAGCTATTTTCGATTTGTGGTAAATTATTGGGGCACTATCCAATTGCTGGATGGCTGCGATTAGCATGCAGTTATGTGAAAAGAAGAGCAAATGGAATGGATTGGGAAGAAAAAGTTGATTGCAAAACCATGAAAGTGATGCAGGAGGTTCTAGCTGAGGTGAAAAAAGAAGACCCTGTGAATGGCGCTTGGCACATACCTGAAGTGAGCACAAGAGTCGTGTGGTGTGATGCAAGCAATGTTGCAACTGGCGTGGTTGTCGAGATTGGCGGTGTGGTGGCGGAAGATGCAACTTGGCTGAGGAAAAGTGATGACTTTAATCACATTAACATAGCTGAATTAGATGCTGTTCTAAAGGGTGTCAATTTAGCTATCAAATGCAGACTGACAAATATTGAAATAAGAACTGATTCAGCCACTGTACTCAGTTGGGTGAACTCTACTGTGGAGGAGAGTGGCAGAATACGAACAAAGGGTACCGGAGAAGTGATAATAAAGCGGAGATTAGGGTTGCTTAGAGAGTTTATGTCTGAATTGAAACTGCAAATAAAAACAGTGTTTGTGCCTTCTGAAAGAAACAAGGCAGATGCGCTAACACGGATAAAAAAACAGTTGTTAATTGAGAAAGAGGAGGCGCCGATATGCTGTCTTGGAATTGGAGAAATTAAAGAGTTGCATGACATGCATCACATGGGAGTGGAGAGAACATTATATTTGGTGAGGCAAGTGGATCCGAATGTAAAACGGGAAGAAATTCAGATCATAGTAAAGAACTGTGTTCGGTGTCAATCGATCGATCCTGCCCCAAATATACATAATCCTGGGGAAATTGGAGTTTTAACGAACTGGACGAGACTAGCTATTGACATAGCACACTACCGAGGGGGAGCGTACTTATAAATAATTGATTGTGGGCCAAGTAGACTGGCGATATGGAAGGAACTGCGAGTGGAAGCCGCATCTGCAGTTGCAACTGAATTAGAAAAGGTGATGCTTGAACGAGGTCTAGTAAGGGAGGTGATAATGGACAATGGCACTGTTTTTCGCTCAGAAATCTTTCAGACAATGCTAAAAAAATGGAAGATTAAAAGTTATTACAGGGCAGCCTACAGACCTGGAGGAAATGGCATTGTGGAATGACATCATTGGACCGTGAAAGCAATAGCTGAGAGAGGAAGAATATCGCCTGAAGAGGCCACATTTTGGTACAACATGTCCCCTAAGGTCGGGCAAAGAGATGGCACAGTACCACATAGAGCAATCTTTAATTACGAATGGAGGCATCCTAGAGACATGTCACCGGAAATTAATGATCAAGGACCAGCCAGAATCCAAATAGGAGAAGAAGTTTGGGTGAAACCGCCTAATGCCCGATGCACAACGCAGTGGGGAAGAGGAGTGATAACAGGAGTGCAATCCCCAAACAACTTAAGTGTCAATGGAATGCCACGACATGTTTTAGATTTAAGACGTGTGGTCTATTTAGGTGATGAGGATGGTGGTACTGAGCCAGGGAGTGATGAAGATGAACCGGTGCCGATGCAGAGACCGCAAAGAGAACGCAATGCGCCGATCTGGACACGGGACTATGGGATGTGAATGATCTTTAATGATCATGGGGGCGTGTAGTAAAAAAAGAAATCGTGCAAACCTTTTACCACTGGCAACGCCCGCTTCAGAGAGTGAAAGAAGAAAGAAGAAGAAGAGAATGGCCACTGCGTCTATTTATAGACTAGAGATCATGGGAAGAGTATGCAAATAACTTTGGACGGTTTTGTCATATAAAAAGCCTGTATTTGGGAGAGAGGGTGTCTTTTTTGTTTGGCAGAAGAAATTGCTGTCAGAAGTGCATTGGACTACAGGACTGAAGAGTGAAGATTGAGTTGTGGGGTCATTGTATTTAACCACAATATGTAACAATGTATTTCTGTTTCCTACAGCCAGGTGTCAAATGGGCACCATTGATTAACAATATCTATTACAAGGGACCCCAAAAGAACGGCTTCCAACTCTAATTAGGCCCCGTTTCTTAGTGTTTTGTCCGAATGAAATGAAACTTTGGTCATAACTAGTTTATTATATTCAAAACATCACATCAAAACGCAAGAGTCTTTGGCCTTGTTTTTCTCCGTTCTACAACATATATTCTAGGTGGCCTCCATTTAGCTTTTTTTTTTTTGTTGGTCACCCTGTATTAATGGAAAAAAAAATTGTGTAATTTCGATTTACGAGAAAAAATCTCTGTTTTAAACAGAAATAATAGTTTCTAAATTAATAATGAAGCAATAGTACGTGTTCAGCTTCATACAGACATATAGCAAATCTCAATTATTAACAGAAAAGATATTCCAAAAGTCATGTCTCCTATATTTTTATTTCGCTCGCATGAATTGCATTGTTATGATTAAATTTATGCATTAAGGACCTGCAAGTACCATCTCTCTGTTGCATATATTGACGGCGTGAACATCTCAGAAAGCCATCCCTCTAACGGACGTACGTTAGAAGCAACGACGTATTATTAAATTTCCGCAAAACTGTATTGAGAATTGTGGTGATTATGTAGAAAAATAAACTATGGATCATAACAGGTCGCTCATTTTCATGGTAGTTTTCCCATCTTTGTAGCCCTTCGACTTTTCGGGTAATACATAGGAGGTTTTACTTATGGAACTATAATCGTAAAAGTACTAATATAATCTCGGCTTCAAATACGCAAATACATGAATTTTCTTAAGAATTGAAGTAAAAGTATTTTCATTGTCAATATTTTGTCTGCTTCAGATAAACAGGGCCGAAATCTCTATTAATAAAAGAAATATTAGTAAAGATTTGGATTCAGACGCATCGCTTTACAAAAAAATGTTAATTATTGACTTGAAAACGAGCATTTTTGTAGGGGGGGTATCACATCAAGGTGCAAAGGCCACTCGAGGATGAAGCATAATGAATGTTATATGGCACTGTAGTAATCATTTATGGCGTCAGTTAGGTAGAAGTTGATTAGTTAAGTGGACAGTTCCGTAAGTACTTGCTTATATTTTACTTGAAGGCTACCATACTGTAGTCGGCTTTGAAGCAGGCCAGCGGAACACTGTTCCACAGAAAAATGTTCTAGCCTGATTCATGGAATCTGCATTTAGATTTTGGCACAGATAGAGAGTGGGGTAAATTGTTGATAGTGGTTTTAGCCAGTAGAATGTTTTTATGAGAGTTTTGCAAAGAGGGGCCATAGGTTGGAAATCAGATGAGAACTTTTCATGAAAATAACAGTAGAGCAGAGACAGGCTCGCAAAGAATCTTTTATGGAAAAGAGGTTGCAGCGAAGAGAAAAGGGCATCATCTTCAAGGTTTCGAAGCATATTGTAATCACTTGCAATCGACGTTTCGTCACCTTCGGCTAATTACGTAATCTGTCGGAAGATGTAGACATGAACTGCCTAGGAATTAGATTATACACAGCACAAGTAATTTTTATTACTTTTCTGTGAAGTCAAAAGTAAAAGCCGTTAATGGCGAGCCATTTCCTTCATTTTTCTTAGAGGGAAAATGATGCGGTTTCTCTCGTACTCTTATTTAATTTACTATATTGTCAGTGTCACTACAGCTATTTTAAAGATATTCGTGCTTTTATTTGGGTATTTAAACTATATGACTAACAGTCTTCTATAGCACTTTATTTACTTATGTTCATTTACTTCGCAACCTAAATACCTTTTTTTATCCTTCACAAAGAATTTTATATATGTTGCCATTTTTTGTTTTAACAATTCCTTTTTACCTTTTTGAAACGTTTGTATTTTATGTTCCAAATAAAATAGAAGCAAAAATTGCTTATATATTTTCCGTGTTTTATCTCTCGTCCGTTTCCCTGGTAATTGTAACGCCTCGTTCGAGGAGGTGGCTAGGACTCTTATTTCACTGGATCTCGGAACGTGGTCGTCTAGGCTCCTCGGAGGTTGTTACATAATCTGGTATGCTGAAAGCGAATATCAAAGCGGCAGGCAGGAAGAAAGATAACGATTATAGTCTATCTACAAAAGCTTACTTTTCATAAAATTATGTACCAATGTTTTTACAATTCTCATTCAGATTTTGTAAGTTCTTTTCCAAGTCTCAGCTCTCGTCACAGACAGCGACCGACGGATGGATGAGGTGGGGAGGGGTCCTCTTTCAGGGAAAGGCGGGTTTATACGACCTGTTCTCCCCGAATTCAACGAGCAATCTGTTTAATTTTAGAGCGCATCGACCCGATGTGGTGGGGTGGAAGTCTCCCCAGCCAATCAAATCACGCTAAGCCCCAACGATCTGAAACCTCATTCAAGACTAAAAATCACATAACCTCGAGGTCACCAACCATAACTCAGCCAGTACAATATGTCCGTCTAACATCCTCGCATTTTCTGTTGTTGAGATTTTCCCAAATAACAAAATATCTCAGGTCGTTCCCCCCCCCAAAAAAAAACAAATATATCCATTTCAGCAGTGAATTAAAATATATCTATATTTATCTTCTCTATCTTAAATCCTTGGCTTATCTGGCGTCACCCGGGAATACAAAGCTACCTCAGCGTAGTTCTAACGCTCTTCAATGGGGGATTACGTTACGTAATTGAATGTCTCTATTTTTTTGCTTTGTTTTGTTGGGTTTTTTTATGCTTTCCTACAACAGTAAGATTAGACAGATGATCCAATGTCCTCATTTTCTCGTGATGTTGCAGTTAACCACAAGGTCTTTTTAGAGTAAATTCAGTTACCTTAAAATAATTTAAAATTAATACAAAGTCTAGAAGAATTTGCTATTCACCGGTCGTGTACAGAACAGATGTATTGTTAAAAAATATTTTGTGTGGATTTTAGCTAAAATGGTTAATATAAGTTTGTGTATATCCTGAAGCATTTTCGTGTATTCATTCTTCTCTTTCACTTTGTGGTAATCCAGAAGAATAAGCGACTCTAAGTCCGCAGAAAACAGTGGCAGATAATTAAAAAAAAAGTTTGCGAAATTCGAAACAAATCAATAACTGTTTCATAAAGTAGTACATTTTAAATAATATTTGTAATATTAAAATTTAATTAAAATCCGTGAAACTATTTTTAACTATTTTATGCAAAAAATAGCTAAGTATAATGCGAATTTTGTATCTGTCACTTTTTGCTGCAGACTTTGAATTTCCTATTCTGCTACATCAGTCAGATTGTGTCTATTTTTCTTTATTACTCCCGCCCTTCAATTTGATTATTTATTGGACATTCTCCACTTAAACCTGAGTTGTATCAACATTTCTAAATGGACACATTTTGACTGAATATAAAAAAGTATCTTCATATCTCTATCTCTATATCTTTTTCTACTATTACATAAAAGCAACTTTGTGAGTGTAAGGTCTATCCTTATAGGTTCCGAAACGCTTGGGCCTATCTTTTACAAATTTCACATAAAGGTAATTTATATGTCTGGCAGTGTTCCTAGATATGTTTTGTACAGAAATTGAGCCGATAACTATCGAAACCCGAAAAAATCCGATCCTAGAAATAGCCTTTCTTACTTATAGATAAAAAAGAGCTGTTACAGAGGACTATTTTAGGTTGCACCGGAAAAAGAGATAAAAAATAGCAACTATTGACGTCTGTAAATATAGCTCAGTGCTAGCGCATTTTAATACTGGTCGAGTAATCTCGTGTTGAAGCTTCACTATTTTATTTTAATTTTTTCTTTATTAACGAGTTCAATTTACAATAAAAGAAGTACTTGTATTTTTAAAAAATTAACATTAATACGAAGTGAGTTTCCAGAGCATTCATCGCCAATTACGAGCTGATGTGATATTGTAACGAAATTCAAACGGAATTTGATGAATTACCTTATCATTATTTGTTTGATGTGCAAATTAGTCCGCCGGGCAAATTATTACTCGTAATATATCACATTCAATAGAGGATTGATTCAATAATTATACATACGCAATCTGCGTAAATTAAAATATTACGTTAAGCGTATTATACGACCGGGCTACGCCTGACAAAGCCTGGCAACGCCGGGCGTCTAGCTAGTCGTATTATAAAGCTAAATGCACTTTATTATATATTTTCATTTCTTTCCCGAGCTCTTATTATCTTAAATTGTAATTTCTTATCTTAATTTTGTTCGAACTTTATTACATTACTATCCCACTTTTTCGATGTTTTTTTAGATAAAAACATGGAGATCCTTTAACTGAACTTATAAAGCGTATGGATTTTTGTTACTATAATGTTCCAGTTATTTGTTAGCCGAAATTAATTTAAATACTATTTTTATATTTGCTTTATTTTACTTAATCTACACTTTCTAACATTAGCCGCCGTGTTTCTTTCATTTTGTTTGACTTTCTTATTCTTCCACATGTTATTCCAAATTTATTTCCGTTTGCATTTCTTTTTCTTTTACTCGTTGATTCATATTTTATTTCTTTTGTGATCGTGTATTTCCTTCTGTTTTTTCTTCGTTACACCATTTTTCATTTGTTATATATATATATATATATATATATATATATATATATATATATGAGTTTTCGATTTTATCTTCTATTTCTTTCCTCTTGTACCCATTCTGTCTTCCATTCGTGTTTGCTCATTTATTCCTCTCTGTCGTTATCTAATTTTCTAAATCATCATATATGTTTTCTATTCGTTTTTGCATATTTTTGTTGTCTTTCATTATATATTTTTCCTTTGGATTGTTCCATTTCATTTAATCATTTAGTTTTCTGCTTTTGCAATGAATAATTGTCAAAACTCATAATTCTACAAATGAGTTAACATCATTTCCAAGCTAGTGTTCACTTTTTCAAAATGGCCGCCGCACTTTCAGATAACAATGTTTTCTATTTTGTTGATTATTTGTATGCTTTAAATTAAATAACGAGACATAGAAATATTTGGACGTGATTTCCATATATTTTGATATTAATAAAACAAACCCCCGATCGACTTCTTTTAAAGAGGCGTTTGCTAAGTTTCACAAATTTCCACTGAAACAAATTTTGAGAGCTAATAAAGTGGAAAAACATTACGATTTCGAAAAAAAAATCCAAGCGAAGAATATTCTGTGAAAATAAACTTTAATTTATATTAATAGTCATTAATTTTGTGCTACAATTTTCGGTCCGATTTTCTTAAATTAGACGAGGCAACAAAGATACTGCATAAATCGTGTACGTTATCTTAAGATCTTGAGTTCAATTCTGTGCATAATATTGTGTTTCACAAATATATACACTAATTAAATGTAGTCGAAAAAGTATCAATTTTGGTTTAAATAAAACTCAATTTGCAGATAAGTGCAATAACTGCATTACAAAGAACGAATTGGGGATGACAGCGAAACGTCTGCGGAAACTGATAGAACACATCAGATCTAAGAGTTGATGCGAATCACAACGTCAGTGCAAACGAATGCTGCAAAATTTATTTCGACAGGTGAGGCATGTGAAGAAAGAGTTTGCTGCCATTATATGTATATATATATATATGCATGTATATATATGGATGTATAAATATATATATATACGTATGTATACGTATGTATACATATATATATACGTATGTATATGTGTATATATATATATATATATATAAAATATATGACCTTAAACTATATCGAATGGTGAGCCCCCACTTTGTGGGCTTTGGGGAGTGTAGAGCCACCTCTAATTACTATTACTCCCAGATCCATTCTGACCCGGAGTGATAGTACCTGTTAGTGTCCAAACCATTTGTTAAATAGAAACCGACTTGAAAAAAATGGTATTAAAAAAGTGTTCTTCAAAATTACTAGATTCAGCATTAAATAACCTGAATTGGTCGATATGCTGTAAAAAAAAACAACCAACCAATCCACATTCAGCTTTAATCTTAACTGAGACCAATAAAAAAATTCATGTTAAAACTATAAAAATAGATGGCTTGGGTGCTATCAGCTCGAATTGAAACGTAAACCAATACTTCTACAGAATTCTTAGGATTATTATTTATTACAAGAAATGGATAGTCATAGCAATTAAACGACAGTAACTCGGAAGTAAAAAGCTGTAAATGTGGCACACAAAATGACACATGCGCTATCGTATTAATATATATATGTATATACATATATATATATATATACATACATACATATATATATGTGTGTGTGTGACAGCAAGATTTTTTAGTAGTGTAGTATTTACAACTAGCTGAAGTACCCATCAAGGCTAGGTTTTTAAAAGTTTTTTTTCTTCTACACATAAATTCAACTGAGCAAAATCAAATTAATGTGACAAAATAATTTTAAAATACTATTTTTTACAATAATGCTTGTGGTCGACTCAATTAGCAAAATAACTGAAACGCTATACCAAAACAACGATTATCATATGCGATATTCGATCCCTGATTGATGCCATAAACCATAAACTGAAAAACGAACGCTTATCCAGATGGTCACCTAATAAATGAAAGTACTTTAGCTTATACACTTTGATGAGTTGGTAGTAGGCCTTGGAATTACTTTCAACAGCTTTTTGGTCCCCCAACAAAATGGGAGTGGACTTGTAAATTCAACCTTGTACGTTCGTCTGTACCCAGTTTTCTTAATAACTACGCCTTAGAATTTTTTTAAATTTTGCACAAACATTAAACATGATATAAGTAAAAAAGTAACAGAACCGATTTTCCGGGAAAACTCTAAATGAGTGCCTGTCGGGTTAAAATGGCTATAATTGACACTTTTGTGCTTATTAAAAAAACATTGATGCCTTGGATTTTTATAAAACTTTCTGAAAAGTTTTAACTAATTGATTTCTATATACTTTTATTTGTCTATACTTCGCGATAACTCTTGGTTGTGTCCCAAAGTCTTTTTAGGGCTAATAAAAACGCTCCATTATTTGGACTATTTTATTATATTCGTCCACAATCTTCTGTGTATGTCTATTAAACAGTTTTGCATGGTGCTGAACTCAAATTTAAATATGTTAAGGCTTTGGGGACTTCTTGGTGCTAAATGGGGGTGGGTGGGGAATTGAAGGACTGGGTATTTTCTTTTTTTCCATGGAGTAGAACTCAAATTTACATATGTTAAGGCCTAAAGCTGTACCGTTTGTTCATTTTCACCAGGATTTGATGTCCTTTGGAGATTAGCTGAACTCATTTTTTATGCCTCGTTTACTGTGCTATCACGGGGGACCATGCACGCTTCACTTGTTAATTCTCAATTCCATTGTTTTGTCCGTTATTCTTCACATTATATGTGCGACTTTTTCTGAGAAAAGATTAAGAATTGCCTTTTTTGCAATCTAACACTTATCGTTGGATAAGATTTGACCTTGTAGTGATGTTTTTAGGTAATTGAACTATGTGGCTTCATGTGCTGTCTAAAGCTGTCGCCATAAAATACACCACTTATACTATTAAAGAATTCGATACAGAAATCTATTTGCATAGATCCATGATAATTTGATAACACAATATATAAAGAAACCTAGAAAAGTTTTAATAATACATGTTTTAAATGAATGTCAAGTACATGCGCTAATCTGACTTAAAGTTAATCTTGTCTTATTTCTGTTTATTTATTTTGAAATGGTTGTTATGATAATGAAAACTTCAGATAAATATATGTGTTGTTCCGCGACTGAGGTCGATATTACCAGATAAGGCTCTCTGAATATACTAACTTCATTGTGTAAACTACAGCAACCTTTTTTCTGTATTAGCCAAATTCAACCATGTTCTGCCAAGCGAAAAACGGGAACAAAACAACGAAACTAAACACAATGACTAAATATTTGATGATATACAAACTTGAAGCGTAAACCCGTTGATGAAAAGGTAAATACTTTGCATTAAATAACCAGAAATCAGAAACTCAAACGACATGGACGCTGAACAGGTAAGTATAACCTGTAATTTAAACGAACAAAATGATACCGAACAAACAGAGCAACGCCATGATAACCATCAAAAGGAAAAAAAAAAACAAAGAAACAATTGACAAAAAAAGAGAATAGACTCGTACTAGAATTCTACTATAGAAGCCATCCTAAATATAGATATGGAGGTTATCGGAAACGAATGAAAGTACTATGGGACCTATCCAGTGACTACCATATGAAAGAACAAAGAATTGCGGACCAAGCAAGACTGATACCCAAGAAAGGTTGGCTCTCTAAACTAGAACTAACAGAAATTAGGCGAAAAATAAATCATGAAACTGAACAAGAAGCATCCCCCAACAGAACCGCATGTAGAGCAACCCCAGCAGTTGAAGCCTCACAAGTAAAAACACCAAAGGCCGAGGAATGACAAAGAACGAAGTCTACAAACGTGGAAAACGAGAACCATGAAACAGAACTAACAGAAAATGAAGCAAATGAAATAAATAAAATAATATAGCTGATGAACGAAGAAAAAAAAAGCTCCCATCGTTAAGGAAACAAGACCAGAAGAAATTAAAAACAAAAACAGAGAAGGTTAACAAACTCCTCCCATATATCCCAACAAATACAATCACAGACTTAAACAACCTGATGTACGCAGGCGCCAAATGGTAAGTATGAAACTCAAATCAGAAAAACAACCGGGGACAAGCAGACCGACAAAACCTGGATGGGAAATAAGACTAGAAATCCAAATACACAAACATCAAAAAGAAACCAAAATGATCAACAGGAAGAAAGCAATGTGGAGAAAACGGAATATTGGAAATGTAACTGACAGGGAGAGGCTAAACAAGAAACATGAAGAACTGAACCAGAAAAAGAAGCGAGATTGAGACGATATAGATATAAATCTGAACAATGCACACAAAACAGAATATTTGAAACTAATAAAAGCCATTTCTACCAAAATGTGAACAGAGGAAAAACAAAAACAGAACAACCAAATCAGACAGAAACAAAACTCTACTGGAGTAATATATATGGGAAGAACAACGAGATCACAATAGACAAATAGAAGAAAGAACGGTGAATGAAATCAGCAAGGAAACTCTAAAGAAAACCATGGAAAAATGGCAAACTGGAGAGCACCAGGGCACGACGGGATACATGCATATTGGTTCAAAAAAATCACAACATTACACGAAAGGCTAGCCCAAAACCTGAGAAGATGTATACAGGAAGCAAGCGTACCAGACTGGGTATCAAAAGGTAGAATCACACTGCTATAGAGGACACGGAGAAAAGAACCGTCCCTAGTAACTATAGGTTAATCACGTGCTTACCAACTATGTGGAAGATACTGACAGCACAACTGAGGGAACAGATCTACCACTCCTTGATTAACCGTGGACTCCTCCCCGAGGAGCAGAAAGGATGCCAAAAAGGAAAAACAGAGACACATGACCTGTTACATATAGATCAAAAGATCCTAAAGGAGGCAAAAATGAGGAGAAAGAATGTAACCATGACATGGATCGACTACAAAAAATTGTACGACAGGATCCCCCCAGCATGGATAATAGAATGCCGAAAAATGTATAAAATACCAAGTAGGATCACCAACGTAATAGAAAATGCAATGAAAACATGGAGACTGGAATTGACAGCTGATCGACAATACATAACAGAAATTAAAATACAAAGAGGCATCTTCCAAGGAGACTCACTATCACCACTACTGTTCATCATAGCGATGATGCCCTTGAATAGTATTCTGAGAAAGTGCCAAGTCGGATACAAGTTCTCCAATACAGAGGAAAAAATTAACTACCGTTAACATGGACGATCTGAAACCTTGTGCAATGACCGCAAAGGAGCTAGAGACACTAATTAACACTACCAGGATCTTCAGCCAAGATATCCAAATGGAATGTGGAATGGAAAAGTGCGCACAACTAGTTATAAGAAAGGAAAAACTGGAAACGACAGAAGGCATGGAACTACCCAACCAAACAGAAATGAGGGCAGTAGTGGAAAAAGACGACTATAAATACTTGGGAATTCTGGAAGCGGACACCATCAGAGCAACAGAAATGAAAGAGAAAATTGGAAAGGAATACCTCAGGAGAACAAGAAAACTCCTGGAAACGAAATTATATAGTAGAAACCTAATAAAAGGTATAAATACATGGACATAAATACACTACACCCAAAGGACGATACTGACAGACTCTAAGTGAAAAGGAAAGGAGAGGACTGACCTGTATAGAAGACTGTGTGGAGGACACGAAAAAAGAACTAGAAAAATACATAATGGGAATTGTGCAAACGACTGGATTTTGAGCGTACAGACAAATGGTACAAGCATAAGCCTGCAACAGCACTCGAAAACGAGAATCACAAAATCCTATGCAACATGGACATACAGACGGACAAACCCAGCCAAGCAAGAAGACCAGATGCCGTAATAATTAACAAGAAAGAAAAATCCTGTCAATCCTATATTTAGCTGTCCCAGCTGACCACAGGATGAATATGAAAGAAAAGGAGAAACAAAGCAAATACACAGAGAATTAAAACGGATTTGGATGATGAAGAAAATCAAAATAGTATCGATAATAGTAGGAGCACTAGGAACAATTCCTAATAATTTCGAAAAAAGAATGGCAGAAATTGGAGTCAGAGGAATAACTGTAAAAGTACAACGACTAACGATAATGAACACGACTGAAATATTAAGGAAACCCTTAAATGCGGAGAATAATACAAGACAATATAACGAATAAGCGTTACAGAGAATGAAGAACACCGAAACTGCATATCTACTAGTTCTACACCCCATCATGCATCCCCCCATTATTTCATCACTGTTCCCCCCCCCATTAAAAAAGTGATACCAAAGGGCCGAGAAAAGTCAATAAAGACTGAAAGACCGACGAGCGAGCGCCAACCAGACATCGGCTGGACAAGCGCAAAGAGAACTGGGACCTTGGGAAGGCTGTGTGCCACTCAATACCAGTATAAACCAATAGCCACTACCAGCGAGAAATCAATGGTAAGCGACTGTTGCGATGATGCTAATTCATTTGCAAATGCTATCGAAGGAGGTGGGGAGAGTTGGACGTCTGGGGAGACTTGTTGTCACTCAGCTTCCAGAGAACACCACGGATTTCCAATCAGATCGTTTGTTGTCTTCTGTGAAAGCTCCAGGTGAGCCAATAATAATAATAATAATAATAATAATAATAATAATAATAATAATATATGATTAATATCGACTATGATATAGCATCAACGACGTAGCAAAATAAATAAAACAATGGTCTAGTGTGACATTACACACACACACACACACACATACACACACACACAATTTACCTCCTGTGATACATACACTTTGGACTTTACCCCGGACAAAATATTAACATATATATAATACACGTACTATTTAGATACTTCAAATTACTGCTGTTATCTAGAGTATTATTTGCGAAACGTTTTGGTCGATGTAACCTTTGATTTTCTTCAAGTGTAATTTATCAAACTCGGGAATTTTTTGTCGAATTCGAGAATCTGCATGGAATTTCGAACTGAGCAAATGCAGCATGGCTGGGTAAACGGCTTAATTGATTCACAATTGTATTTTGAGTTTAGCCCTCACGGAAGATTGAACCTTCAAATTCCAGAAAAGTGTAAGTTCCAATAAAACTTTATCAAGTACTTTATCCACTAAGCTACGAGTCCACGAGTCACATCTGAAGAGCAAATCAACAATCATTAACCAAACAATTTTGGAACAAATGCTTTTTTTTTATATTCATTCAACTTGAGGTCAGCAAGAACCAAATTAGTCAAGGATCAGCAGGGAAGTTTTTCCATCAACCTTTGGTGTAAAATTACACTTCTACTTGAAAGACAAGGAACGACGTGATAATACAAAGAAAAGAGAAGGAAAAGGGTCCATAGTAGGGTTAGGATAGTGAATAAGGATGGGAAATGAGCGAGAATATTGGAGAGAAAAAGGGGTAGTTGGTGAGAAAAAGCATGACGACAGAGAAGCACACACACAAAAGCATATATACATATATATATATATATATATATATATATATAACAGTGGAGTTGGTGTGTGTGTGTGTTGGTCTGTGTGTACAACACCAATGATCAAAGAAATATAGAGGCTATATGTGTGGACACCTCTCCTGGTCAAGAAATTATGCCCATGATAGGATACTTCTGTCAAAGGAAACATTATATTTTATACGTAATTTCCATATATAGCATTCTTCAAACTACATCTACATTGCTTGAGTTACGGTCATTAGCATATCACATTAAATTAAATCTATATAAATAATTAACTCGATGATATTATTTATTCGACATAATAGCTTCGTTTCAACTGTACTAATTACAACAAATTATTTACTTTATTTTAATTTATATTTTATTTAACTTATTTTATCTGAAATCTGAAATCGTTTAATTTTCAAACCAGAAAACCAAAGGGGAAATAACTGTGATAGTTTAATTCAAAAATTGTTTTAAATGGAGTACGTTATAAAATATTTTTTGTTATACATTTGTTTTCATTTAGAAATATTATTCTACTAGCATGGATACCCAGCGTTGCCTGGGTTGATATGAAGTTCCGTTTACAACACAACTGTATACTAATCATTTTCCTTATGGGCAACGTGGATACCCTGACAACAAAAATAAAAGAACAGATGAAAAAAATGTAAATGTAATCGCCCCCAAAAAGAAGAAGTACGTGATACCCTCTCCACCAGATATTTCGGTAGATGGGCTACAAAGAGAATAAATTATTCTCGGATATTGAGCACTGGAAAGAAAACTCCTCCCCTCCCAAAGAAAAATATTTAAAAATAAATAATTACAACCAAAACTTAATTCCAAAAACAATTAAATGGAATTTTTCGTCATTTTATATTTCTAATGTACTCCCACCGCCACCCCAAATTAAATTTGTCATATTTTGGGGTTCGTTCTGTTTATAAATTTGACCCCTTCACATTTATTGTTTTGGGATCAAACCAAATTTAAACTTTTATCAATGTCCAAGTAACCTACATTTAAAATTTCAAGTGTTAAGACCCAAATTGGCGAAAGAGTTTGGTAGAGTCTCAAAAGTATGGTCGTTGAACTTTGACCCGTTGGCAGCCACATTTCTAGCTGAAAACGTATTAAAATGATTTCCCTGAATTTAAATACCCCTTATGTCAAATCTTAGGGGTGTAGATTGAAAATTGACAGAGTAGTTTGGCAGAGAAATGTACACACATAGACACACATACACCGACATTTTCAATTTTACAGATATATAGGTATTACACAGACATTCAATTTTATGCGGTTTATGTTCCCTGGTAAGGGCAAGTGACCCTGCTAGTATGATCAGAGTCAATAATCTTAAATACGGAAGTTATTTTTCCGCACTCGAAAACTGAAATGAATTAATATTCGTGTCTTTAATTATTTACTTATTTTTATAATTATTTGCTTATTTTTGTATTGATTTGCTTATTTTTGTATTGATATATTGAACGGAGAACAGTGAAAAAGTCGAATAAAAACTCAACATACGAAACAAAGGGAACGATCAAAGATTTGACAGCCAATCAAAATTGACGCTTTTATGATTAAATAGACGATATCCTCCCCAGTTAATTTGAGAATATCAGGAAGTGGTTAGATTCAATCTATCAGAACACCGAAAAAGAGACAAAAGTGTCTGGTTAAAAAAAAAAAATAATAATGTTTTTATTTTTAAAAGTACATTCGTTAATTGGATTATTTATGCGGATTAAAACAATTGAAGTGATTGAATTATTAATGATGGTTTTCGAATCAATATCGACATGTTCCTGGTGCTCATGAGCAAATACTCAGTTTTGATGTATTAATATAAACATTTCATTTGAAGATTTTCATTGGAATTCGTGAAATCGTTTCCCGGGATAATTTTTTTTTAGTTATGCGATAATTAATATTTATTCACAAATATTTAGCGAAAATGATTTACAAAGAACAATTTCCACACATATTTCTTTCTTTATGGTTTAATATTACTTCTACAGTCTATTCCTGTGGAATATCGTATGTGTTTAGCTCATATGGCTATAGAGAGTTAAAAATAAATTAAATTGGGTTTAATGTAATGTGTTATGTATTAAGTTGTTAGTGTTATTATTGGCGTTAGGGTTGGAGTTAGTAAAGGTAAAAGTTAGTAAGTATGTTAGCTTTTTTTTTTTACTAACGTTCAACTTCACAAGGAATATCGCCACTTGGACGTAAGGGACTATTATTTGGGACCATGCCTAAGAAAGATTAAGAAAGATGTTGGTTTACATTACATTTAAACTTCTGCATATCAGTACAGTGAGAGAAACAGGGAATTCCAAAATCTACCCTTTCGATCGAAGAAACTATTAAAGTAGAACACATTTTTGCATTTAGGGATGTCAACAGTGAAGGGATGCGATTTAATACTAACCGGGTTTGTCAGGGATATGTACGTCCAGGGAGCACAAGTGTAACGGCTTCATCAGAGCACACTCCATTAAAATATTCATAAAACAGGCACAGAGGTGAGCATTGGGGCGATGGGACAGGGATTGGAGCTTAGTTGACAAAGTGAGACTTATTAGATTGAAAACATTTTTGTGATTCCATCCAAAAGGGATAGACTAGTATTGGATGCAGCAACCCAAATGTGGCAACAATACTCCATGCATGGGTAAATTGTGGCCTTATAGAGGCACAGGATACTCTCAGGTGTGAGTAGTCTACTAGTTTGGTAGCGGGAACCCACCTTAGCTAGTTTGTTAGGGTTAGGGGTTATAGGAAGATCGCACATAGGCTTAGTTAGGGTTAGGTTTAGTGTTAGTGTTTACATCGCATATTCTAATGAAAACAACTTAGTGGATTACATATTAGATTAGAAACCATTCGGTAGATCACAACCATAATTATAAGTTACTCAATCTTCTTTCATCTACAAGCGTTTAAAGAATGTTGTTCATAGAAACTCTTTTTACATACATTTTTGTCTTCGCCCACTTTTATTAGAATATTATATATGTGATTGGACGATATGCATATGGCTAGTTCAAATGGAAAAACACGATGCACTATATTTTCAAAATCGTCAATTTCTGCATAAAAAAACGTGCGTCAGTTCAACTCTATGCCACAGCATAAAGGCATTGTTCGCATGACGTTATGCAGACGTAATTTTTTATTTTATTTTGTAAGTAAAGTAAAAGTGCTTATTGAAAAAAAAATACACGGTGCAAAATAATTGGAAGGGAAACTGTCATATCAGGAGGAACTTAAATGTATGCATCGAGAATTACGTAAAATTTATAATTCGAATATTAGCAATGAATAAAATTAAACTTGTATCCATTTTAAGCTAAGTTGCCGTAGAGTATTATCTCCCTTGTTCTAATATGAAGACACCATGCAGTTGTGTGGTGATGGAATTTGTTGAATTCGAATATTGAATTCTCTTTTTTTCTATTCGTAATCTTTGGCGCCGATACCTATTTTTACCTGATACATAAGTACCTCAAAGAATTACCCTGTTAATTCGCATAAAACTCTCATATTTCACCCATGTTTTTCTCTTAATAAGTTCAAATAACAGTCATATATTCGTTCTTACCTTGTTTATAGTTTTAATTTTTGTATTTTCATTCCAACTCTTTATATGTTTGAAATGCTTTCTAAATATCACGCAAAGAAAAAAAAGCACTAAAGCATTTGTAAAATCAACTACTTGTTAGTAATATTAGTTTATTTTAAAACTTTAAATTTAAGATTTGATTACGTACGTTGATAACATTCACAGGTAACATGAATTAAAACAAAAATCTAGAAGCTACTGCCACATCTGCTGTAAAGAAGATGGGTTCCTGCTACGGGGTTAGAAAACTTTTTGCATTTGCATATATGCATATGTATTATATATGCATATACATAAAAAAAATAATGCGATATGCACGGAGAATTGTTTCCAATCATTAATGCCCCCCTTTTTGACAAAATGAAAAGAGATCCAGTACACGTTAAATATCTGATCTAGCGAACTGTTTTTAAATCAAATGCGATTGACTGAGTTGCTTATCTTACAGGATTCAGATTAGAGTGAGTTAAAGTTTGTTAGGTGTAACGTTAATAGATTAATCACGTATTGGACTGTAAACAACGATGTGAACCACATAGTAAGAAACCATTCTGTAGATCCCAAAATTAACCATTTCGCATAATAAATCACATATTGGATTAGTGAAAATACATTGTAAGACCGCCAAAGAGTTTCCGAACTAATAGCCCCCCCCCCGTGCTTGTTTCTAAAAATAATTCCACTTAATCTATTCCGACGAACTTGTTGCAATTGTGTCTCCTAAATGTAAAGGTCCTCGATATGACCTTTTTTTTTTACACAGTGATCACCACTTATCAAGGTCCGGAAG
Organism: Euprymna scolopes; assembly: GCF_053919585.1. Classification (NCBI taxonomy): domain Eukaryota; kingdom Metazoa; phylum Mollusca; class Cephalopoda; order Sepiida; family Sepiolidae; genus Euprymna; species Euprymna scolopes. Next base: position 51,882,893 of record NC_136519.1, on the reverse strand, counting down.
CCACTCAGGGATAAGGGTTATTGCAAGTACATTACGTTAGTGTGGAGATTTGATGAAGTGTTTAATTAAGGGGGCGGTTCATTAGGAATTTGTTAACATTGGACTTGAAGACATCCAAGTTGTAGTCCGGAGGGAAGCAGGCAGACGGAACAGAGTTCCACAGGCGTGCAGTTCTAAGAAAGAAGCTTTGTTCATGGAATCCGCGTTTTGATTTAGGCACAGATATAGAGTGGGGGAAATTTTTCACAGTAGATTCAGCTAGACGGGTGTTTTTCGTGAAAGATTTGCGAGGGGGAACCAGAGATTGGAGTTCAGACGAGCACCTGTCATGGACCTTAAACTATATCCGATGGTGAGGCCCCAGCTTGCGGGCTTTGGGGAGTGTGGACCCACCCTTTAATTGTTATTGCTCCCAGGTCCACTCTGGCCCGGAGTGGCAGCACCTTTTAGGGTCCCAACTATGGGTTAAATAGACACTGACTTGAAAAAATATATATATTCTATTAAAAAATGTTTCTCAAAATAACTGGATTCGGCATTAAATAACCTAAAAAGGGTTGATATGCCGTAAAACAAAAACAAGCAACTTGAATGTAAATACCTACGCCCAACCTAACTAGCAGCAAATACCAACCTTCACTGCACGATTTTCAACATGCCAAAACCCGTTTTATTCCAATAAATCACCTCGCTGCTCTCCTCATTATACCACCTCGAAAACATCAAAATATAATCTGGATCTTGCTGTACAACTCCATACGTAGGATGCTTACTATACATGCGGTATTATACCAGCATTCCCTTATGTTTTTGTCACAATATGTGGTTTTAGTCAAAATAAAATTAAATATGTATATATACATATATACTGTTATAATTTTTTTGTGTGTATTTATATTCATATTCATATTAAAAACCATGTTTTCTATTTACGTAAAAAGAAAATACAACTCAGTTATATATGGGTGTGGAATTGCATTCATCTGCAGAAATTTGGTTAATTTGCATATTCTTTTAAACATTCATTATAATTTATTCCATATTAGATTTTTTGTTTCGGTTTTCTTATGGAACGTTCATTTTTCGTTCGCTATTCCGTGTAATTATATTCATGTAGATATATTACATGATTTATATTTGCATATTTGCGTAAAAATGTTATAGTAAACAAAAACCTCTTTCTACATATATTTATGTATACGAAATATGTTTGTTTAAAAAATGTGTCCTATCTAACTCCTATCAGTTTTTGGTCTACAGACATGAAACTTAAAATATAGGGCATCGAACCCCATGCGAAACATTATATTTGGGTTTTAGTCGGGGAAAATCCGTGTAAAAGTGTAAAAATTAAAAAATATATATATAGAATTTGCCAGGTGAAGTGGAACGACGGCCTTACGTAATGCATAATGAAATAGGTACTGGTTCATATATTCATTTTTGGCCTTACAACCCACATATCTTCATAGTTCAGGCACTAGTGTCAAAGGAAAAAGTAAATCGTAATCTAAACGTTTTGGTTTCGATTTCCGGTGGTGGCGCACGAGTCATTTTTTTTTTTAATCATTCTTAAATCATTACTATATACTGGGTCCAATATAATATAATAATAAATACGAAATCTGCATTAATCAAAATATCATACTTAAGCGTATTTTACGACCGGGCAATGCCGGACGATCTGCTAGAATATATATATATATATATATATATATATATATATATTTATATATTCATAATGGATGAAGCTAATCCTGTGATATGTTAATTTTGTTTTAGCAATAAGTAAAACATGTTTAAACTCCGGATAAGATAAATACACATATAGTTATTATTATGTAGACTGAGAAAAATAAATTTAAGATAAACGACTATACTTTTAATTTTGTAAAGAAAAACATTTGTTATAAAACCCCCAAAATACTTTATAAGACAGCTATTTTATTGTTTTAAATGATTATATTATTATTGTTTTATACAGCGTTTCATGTTCTAATGCTGAATGTATTTAGCATATTTAGCAGTTCATTTACGGCCGTATAAACATAATTTTATTTTCATCAAAAACGTTACAGAAAGATAAACAACAGAAACAATAAATAGTGAATAGCTAATCACGACCTAATCATCAATAATCACGTTAAATGATCGAAGTTATTCGACGTTGAGACTAGCAAGTAGCAAACGGGTGACCAATTAAGACTGATAGTCATTGGTAGAACTCAGATACGAATATACATTTTGCTGATTAGAACTGAGCGATGTGTTTTTAGGTGATCCACGAAGCGCAGCTTTATGACGCATACATGTCGGATGTCACCATTCGCTGTGATAAACATGTTTGACATGCAGGTTCAGAACGGCACCTTGCAGCAGATTGCCGGTACACCGTTATGTTCAGTACCGCCTTGTGGCTTACCCGTCAGGCGAGTTTATGCGGGGAGTGCATCTCGCCTAGTGAATTAGACGCGCCCCTACTCGGCGCGGTATATATAGCGTGTCCAATGCATTCCCAATTGATCACCCATTAGGTACTGGCTATATTTATCGTTGCTTTACGTCGGTGATCTGGCTACAATCAGTGTGTCAACGTGATTGTGTCGTATTTTGAACTATTAGGTACTGTATATATGTAGGTATAGGGTATTATCATACCCCAGGGAGCTTAACATTGCTGACTCGAACAGTTCCAGGTCAATGTTAGGGCAAGCTTAGCACTTGCTAGCCTTCATCTGATATTGCGGAGGTTATCATATAGAGGTAGATGGAGCTCTTCAGTCATCGTGTATGTAATCCATCTTAGATAAGTACACTAATAAAAAAAAATGTAAACCTGTTAGAAAGCAATCTTTATTATTGTAAGTGATTCTTTCACAAACTAAACAACCGCTTCTAATTTGTTATAATCAGAACCGAAAGCATAGTGCTCAGAAAACTATCATGAGAATGCTCATTCAAGTGTGGAATCTGGTCTACTCAGAAAGGCAAGCAATCAAATTCTGTATCCTCTATTTTACTATTGGAATCATTTGCGATAGAACATTTGTATATTTACTTTTTTGCAGAATTGTTATCCTTATCTTCATAGTTGTTTTTTCACGACGTTTCGGCCGACTATTCCTCTGGCCTTCGTCAGGTTATTTAGCGCGATGGAATAGGAAAGCTGTATCTCTTAATTGTATCCTCAGTAATTACTGCATGACGAAAGCCAGAGAAATAATAGATAAGAGTCTGCAACTTAATAAATATCCGCATCTTTTGTTTTGAATAACTGCCTCCCAACGCCTCGTAAATAAATGATACGTGACTCGTCGATTATGTGTGGCTATACTTTCTAGAAATAAATATATAACGGTTATTTTCTTTAGAAATGCGAGATACATCTCTGTTTTATATTAATAGGGAACAAAAACGTAGCACGGAATAAAAGACAAAATGTCTTTGAAAGCAACAACAAAGTTTACTTCAGTTGTGAAAAATATTAGTGTCATATTTTACAGAGTAAAAAAAGTGAAGGGGTGAAAGGTTTTTGGGCTGTCACTGATCGGCCAGCAGTTATCTGAGATGAAGATCGTCAATGCTGAAGCTTCCAGTAGACAAAGACAGAAAGAAGAGAAGAGAGGTCTTTCTTCGATGCTTCCAGTGACGTGTCTGCTTATCGACGTAATCCCCCATAGCGACAAAAGAAGGTCTTTACATAACAGATAGAATCAATGCACCATGCAAGCTGATTGGTCTGTGTGTGGCCAACTCACTTAGAATGAATTCGAGAGAGAAAATAAATCCTTATTTTATTCATAATTCGATAGAATTTTTTGAAGAATAATTCTATAAATTTTCGATTGGAAATACGATACGAACTCTCTGTAGGCTATTTGATAGCATTCAGAACAAAATCACACCGCTATTAGCTTCCATTGGTCAGAATGGCAGACCATTGTATGTTACGAGTTGCATAGAACGAACGCTATTAAGTCGGCAGCAATAACTGAACTATAAAATTTTCCCCACACGATCATCTCTTCACTTGCGCCACACTTTGAAAAATATCTGTAAATATTCTTCCCTGTCCTATATATGTTTTATCATCTGATCCCAAATGCACAAACGTCACACGCCATCCCAGAGGATTTTCTACCAGTCATTCGCAATCAATTAAGGGTTGGAATTTGCGAAGTTTAGACGTATCAGTTTATTCTGCCCAAAATAATTGGTTTCTTTTTCGCTGTTTGCCTGAATAAACTGAATTCATTAAAACGATTTCGAGAAGTTTGAGGCGTGAAATTGATTACATTTTCGACGAATAATTAGTCGCAAGACGACATTCGATCGGCTTCACAAAGCCTTTATAATCGCCTGTAACTTTGCAATGTTTCATGAAAGCTTCTATATTTACATTATTTACAGTTCTGACGTGGTGTTCAAAAGAAAATACAAAATATATCACAAAAATAAGAAAGTATATTGCAATGAAAATTTATTGCTAAAGGAAAATATTGCAAAGAAAATATATTGGCAAGCAATTTTAAATTTAATAACTAGACTACAATATTTTCTTACAGCGTATTAACGTTAAAGCAATCGTTATTTTTAATAAAACTAGATGATGAATTAAAACCAGCAATGACACATCACATTTTAACAATTAATTCATGTAATTCTTTGCAAGTTATAAGTAGATTTTGAAATATTTATATTAATTTTGCATAAAAATATTCAATGTTAATAAAAACTATAATTTGTTAATCTCATTGTAAAGTTAATTCAATTCTGCATGAAGTGCTTAAAGAAATAATATTTGATGTAGTTATATTAAAATTGATTATATATATACATATATATATGTATATATATATGTATATATATATACATATATATGTGTATATATATAAATTATCTCTACAGTAAAACAACGTCGCAGCTCCAAACGCCATGACAGACAACAAACAGGAAGACCAAGACTCAAGTTAGCCCTCATTTGACCTCATCAGTTAGATATATCCGAACCCGAGATTCATCAGTTAAACATATCTGACCCTGCAACGTCGTTTGATTGTGAAAATAATTATATAATCTCTCACATTCTGAAAATTATATATATATATATATATATATATATATATATATATATATATATATATATATATAATGATTGTATACGTGTAGTTTCTAACATGTGAATCCACTGAAATTCCTGCGTTTATCAAAACGTCATCGAGGAACAAACAGTGCATAATTATAGTATAATTATTTATGCAAACATTGCTTGTTACATATGTGTATATGTTTCTGCGAAGATTCCCTTCAGAAAAGCGCGTCGTCCTGCCAACACTTTTCTATCAAATATTAACTACGTATATGCATTCTGTTTTCACAAAAATTTCAATGAAATCATAAATCAAATAGAAATCATAGCGAGATAATACGGGTATATATATATATATATATATATATATATATATATATATATATATATATATATATATATATTTATATATGATAAAGTGGGGGTGCACAATGGGAAAAGAAGCGGAAAATGAGAGGGGTATATGTACGTTGCCCAATCTGAGATTTTTAACGTGTTTAAAATCTGTTTCCTATTATCAATCAATTTCATGAGTGTTTTCGTCATTTTCTGGTAAGGAGAAATGGCATGAATTCTTCATGACATTTTAATTCTTTTTTACCTTGACGTTGGTGTCTGTCATACTACCATAGATCTCTCGGATTGACCGTAACGACATGAGTGCCAACATCCCTGCCCGTTCTCTTCGTCTCATCTTCAGGAATTATTTCTATATAAGACTGAATTTTAACTCCGTTTCCGCAGCTGTTTAACACAATGTTTCTATATAAAAGTGTTGCTAAGAATGTATATATATCTATATATCTATAAAAGTGAACGTGTCTGTCTGTCTGTCTGTCTGTCTGTCTGTGTGTCTGTCTGTGTACATTTCCCTACGCAATAACTCTGTCAATTTTTAGTCTATAGACTCGAGATTTGAAATACCGGGTACTGAGATTTGGGAAAATCGATGTGACGTGTGTCAGCCAGAAATTTGGCTGTTAAGGGGTCAAATTTCAACGATTTGACCTTTAAGAACTCTACAAAACTCCTCCGACAATTTTGGGTCAAGACACTTGAAATTTTAGATATAGGTTCCTTGAACCTGGATCTAACTTAATAAAGTGATTTGAGCCCGAAACTATAAATTTTAAGGGGTCATAATAGGGGTCAAAGTTTTAAAAAATTAACCATTTTTGTGTTTTTTTTTTGCTTTTTTTGCACAGCATACACCTCCAAACACCCGAGCAACGCCGGGCACCCCTGCTAGTATATATATATATATATATATATATATATATATATATATATATATATATATATGGAATTTATTTATACAAACATTGATGGCTACATATGTGCATACATGTTTCTGTAATCACCCGCGTTGGGGGATTACGTCTTCAGGCCAAGAATTACGTTTGTATAAATAAATTTCATATACCTGCTCGGTTTACTCATTGAGCACTCTTTGGTAGACACATGTTGTTTCATTGGATGTATTTCTAGGAAACTAAACTCTACTCGCTATATATATATATATATATATATATATATATATATATATATTTATATATATATGTGTGTGTGTGTGTGTGTGTGTAGAGAGATAGATTATATATAAACAAGAAAAGTAGCCACCAGAAAAATGGAATTCTAATACCTTCCAAATCTCAATGACTTTACCGCATGAATCGACCCCCCTCAGCATTACTCTGAAAGCTAGAAAATTAAAAACAAATGAACAAAAACAAATGTTTAAAAATGAAAGATATAAAAACACAATAAATAAATAATAATAAAAATGAAACTAATAAATAAAAATAACAGTTGCCACAAGGAAATTAAATTCACTAGCAATAAAAGATAAAGAACCATCAAAATAACCTAAGGATTGGGGAGATTTGAAATAAACAACCAAGCCAAAAGAATCACCTAACACCTTCCTACCAATGACGGCTTAAAAGCGGGAAACTTCATACCCCGTCCCCCACCACACATCCGAAAACCCTTACTGCTCACATTCACAAAGCATACACCCCAATTTTCCCGGAATGCTAGATCGCACCCAAATATCTTATAAAAACGACTGGGGTCTTGACATTCATTTCAATATCAGCTCCTTTTTGGCTTGATGAAGGGTTGTCCCTGAATTAGGAAGTCACTGAAACATGTAACCAATAATGTTTGTATAATAAACCTAGTATATATATATATATATATATATATATATATATATATATATATATATATATATATATATATATATATATATACGAGCTGTATATTCCCGGCGTTGCCTGGGCAAAACATATTGCCGGGCGGAGGGATTAGGGATATACAATATAAGATACACCAACTATTCTAACTTGTTACGAAATCACATGTTGGATTTAGAGAACCATAAAGCATACCCTATTTTGATCTATGAAAATCAAACGCCATATAAATTTTCTAATTTAAAGGGAAAATAATTTTCATAGCTTAAATAAATAAGTTTACTTCTAGTTTTTAATGCAACTTTTGTAAGCTATTGATAATTTGAAATAAATTAGATATGAATAAAATTAATGATTGGTACATTGCACTACTTAAAGATAAGAGTTACTGAATCACAAATGATTGTTAGCTGATAGTTGAGGAACACTATGTGAGTACTTACACTTATCCATGGTTTAAAAGGGTCGCTTCTACATGGTGTAATTAAGAACAATGATTTGTTGACATTGGAAGTTTAGATAACCCAGTTTTAATCAGGAAAGAATCAGTCCTCTCGTAATAGGTTCCACAAATGCGTAATAGAAATTCCGTGTGTCCATTTCATAGTTATATCTTATGTGCATGTCTTAAAAGGATGCATCATATATCGTTCTTACTTTTTCCTTTTCTCTGTCTTTTCTTCATCTTTTCTCTCTTTTCTTATTTATAGTTTTATTATTCTTTATAGTTTAATATTTATTATTATTATTAATACTATTACTATTTTATTATCAATAATACTATTATTATTTTATTATTATTTTTATTATTATTTTACAATCATTATCATTATTATTAATACTATTATTAATATTATTATTAATAATATTATTATTTTATTATCATTAATACTATTATTATTATTATTATTATTATTATTATTATTATTATTATTATTATTATTATTATTATTTGTAATCGGAGCAGCCGTTTACCAGTTATGTATGTCTGTCCCGTAGTTATTTAAGTAACGATAAACGTCCCCATGATCTCAAGTAGTATTATTGCCTTTATTGTTTATTATTTATAAGAATATCTTCCTTTTTCCCATCCCTTCTCACCATAATCATCGCTGTCATCAGCAATGCCAATATTATTATTATTATTATTATTATTATTATTATTATTATTATTATTATTATTATTATTATTATACATTCAAAATATGGGAGAAACATGCCAGAAGCAACACAGGTCAGGAAACGCACCAGAGGGCTAAGTACCTGCGAGCAAATATTCATGCGATACCGGATACAGTAGTTCACGAGCGAATTAAATAACCGTCGGCGATTGTTTAACACTACATTTTGAGTATGATAGGAAAATTGATGCAGACATTATTATATAAAAATATAGTTCTCATTAATCACCTGTTGGATGTGACACAAGGGTGGTTAAATTCGCAGAGTATTATACTTCAACAAATTCTGACAATCTGGATCGGGACAAAAATTAAAGATACGCCAGTTAAGAATTTCATCTCCGATTGTGGAGTAAATGAACATTACAATATGACGTCATGTTATATAATACAATTTTCTTTATAGTTATCTATGTATCTATAAATCCATCTATCTACCTATCTTTCTCTCTTCATATATATGTATACATAGTCTGAAGAACATATAATTAATGTGGAAACCGTGAACCGCATAAGTACGTTGAATGTACTACGGTATTAATATATATATACTAGCGGGGGTACCCTGCGTTGCCCGAGTGTTTGTTTCCGGGACGGGGGGGAGTTTTAAAAATTTTTATGGTAGGTAAGTAAGTAGGAAGGAAGGAAGGAAGGAAGGATCAAACCCGGAGTCATGAGTAAAAGTAGGAAAATAAAGTGTGAAAAAAAAAACAAAGAAAAAAAACATCTGCAACTTTAAGAGTTCGGCCACCAAGAAAAGTCCATTCCAGTTGTTTAGGAAAAAAAAAATCACTATGGTAGGTCGGCGCGAACGTGAAAATATAATGTGAATTGTCCAGCACCCTAACCACTACTACACCACAGAGCACTGCAGCTTTGTTTAGTGATTTTAAATAACTTCACATGATAGAACTACGAAGCCAAACCGGTGTTCTCTTCTCAACTGTTCCTTGTGAACGATCTCCAAACGGTGTTAAGTGGTGGCAGGGGGAGGAGGAATTTTTAAGAGAGAAAATATTTTACCACTTCCATTGATCTTAACCGATTTTGGCCGTGACTTCTCAGCAGAAAAAATATAGAAATCTAAGATTATCGAGGAATTTGAGAACTAATAAGCCTATAACAAACCTCAGATATTGTTCTGCCGTTTGTGCATAATGTATTTGGATGAAATATCTTGATTTTTAATCCTATTAAGGTCAAAATCCCACGGGAAAAATGAGTTCATTTTATTTATATATATATATATATATATATATATATATATATATATATATATGTGTGTGTGTGTGTGTGTGTGTGTGTGTGTGTCTGGTCACGAATAGGCTCCTATATGGTTGACTATTATAGAAAACTGATCACATATAATGATAGAAGATGTATCGAGGAATGGGTATGTTTGATCTGGCATAATGATGATTCATTTTTTTTTTACACAGTGATCACCACTTATCAAGGCCCGCAAGCCACTCAGGGGTAAGGGTTATTGCAAGTACATTACGTTAGTGTGGAGATTTGATGAAGTGTTTACTTAAGGGGGCGGTACATTAGCAATTAAAATTGCGGGGTCTGCGTTCGCGCCTGGTCCACAAATTGTGGAAATAAAAAACTTTAAAATTAAAAAAAAAAACGTTTACAAGTGTTTTTGATATAGATATACATAATAATACTTTGATAAGTATGTTTGAACTTAAATAGGGATGGCATAATAAAATTCTGGGATTTGCGTCGCGCCTGGCCTCCACAGAATGGAAATAGGCACATACATTAATAAAGACTTTTCATATCTAATTGCGTAAGTATACTTTGATAATTATGTTTCAGTTTGAAGAAATATTGTATAATAAAATTCTGGCAAAGACAGGCAGAATGTTTGCGCATCTGGATATGTGTATACATATATACATGTGCGTATGTTTGTACTAGAAAGGACTGTTTCCCCCACCACCCCCTCCTAACCCTTACCCTCTACCGACCAACGACCTGCCATTTAACTCAAGATTGGAGCCCATATAGGGGAGGTATTAGTACACTCGTGACAGAAAATTCTCTTAAACGGAATGTGAGTTTATGTCATTTAAAAAAACAAAAAGAAAACAAAAGTTAAATGTTACTTCGAATTCATTTCAGAAAACAGTAGTTGTTTCGATATAAACGTATAATTCTGTTTGTCAATTCAAATGTAATGAAAATTCTCTAAAAATAAATGCAAAAATATCCAGACGGGCGACTAATTAAATGTTAGTTCGAATTTATAACAGAAACCAGACTTTTTACCGATATTGTAGAAATTTGCCCCGCCTTTGAACGAGGGAACTACCAAAGCGGCAGAGAAAATATCCCTCTTCCTCTTTTCCCATACAGCATTTGCAGCGGCTAAACAGTATGGTGTAAGGTAGACCTATCTTCAAACGCCCTCTTTCAGAGCATGACTTTCGACTTTTACTAAGTAGAATACTTATTTATTTTTTTTTTTCCCATATGTGTGTGTGATAGTGCACGATACCTCTTGGATACACGGGAGCTTTACAATATCCGTACATCAGAACCACAGGTAAAACAATCCTGGGCTCGGTGTTGCCACAAAACCAAAAAATCAAAAATGTCAATTACAAATAATCCAAACCATGATACCCAGAAGAAAGATCTGGGTGTCATGATCGGCAGGTGCTCCTTCGGTAGCATGCATGTGGGTCCGGGTCGTCATCCTGCGAATGTTGGCCAACTTTCTAGTTTCAGAAACTCAAATAACATGGACGCTGAACAGGTAAGTATAACCTCTAATTTCAGGGACAAAATTACACCGAACAAAGACAGCGCAGTCATGATAACCATCAAAAGGAAAAAAAACGAAGAAAGAAATGGACAACAAAAGAGAATAAACTAGTAATGGAATGGTACTATAGAAGCCATCCTAAATATAGATATGGAGGTTATCGGAAACGAATGAAAGTACTATGGGACCTATCCAGTGACTACCATACGACAGCACAAAGAATTGCGGACCAAGCAAGACTGATACTCAAGAAAGGTTGGCTCTCTAAAGTAGAACTAACAGAAATTCAGCGAAAAATAAATCATGAAACTGAACAAGAAGCATTCCCCAACAGAACCGCATGTAGAGCAACCCCACCAGTTTAAGCCTCACTATTAAAAACACCAAAGGCCGAGGAACGACAAAGAACGAAGTCTACAAACGTGGAAACCGAGAACAATGAAACAGAACTAACAGAGAATGAAGCAAATGAAATAAATAAAATAATACAGCTGAGGAACGAAGAAAAAAAAGCTCCCATCGTTAAGGAAACAAGACCAAAAGAAATTAAAAACAGAAACAGAGAAGGTTAACAAACTCCTCCCATATATCCCAACAAATACAATCACAGACTTAAACAACCTGATGTACGCAAGCGCAAAATGGTAAGTATGAAACTCAAATCAGAAAAACAACCGGGGATAAGCGGACCGACAAAACCTGAATGGGAAATAAGACTAGAAACCCAAATACACAAACATAAAAAAAGAAACCATTATGATCATCAGGAAGAAAGCAATGTGGAGAAAACGGAATATTGGAAATGTAACTGACAGGGAGAGGCTAAACAAGAAACATAAAGAATTGAACCAAAAAATAAAAGCAAAAGAAGTGAGATTGAGACGATGTGGATATAAATCTAAACAATGCAAACAAAACAGAACATTTGAAACTAATGAAAGCCAATTCTACCAAAATGTGAACGGAGGAAAAACAAAAATAGAACAACCAAATCAGACAGAAACAAAACTATACTGGAGTAAAATATGAGAAGAGCGACGAGATCACAATAGAAATGCCGAGTGGCTGAAAGACATGAAAGAAGAGTTACAACAAATACAATAAGAAACAGTGAATGGAATCATCAAGGAACCCCTAATGAAAACCATAGGAAAAATGGCAAACTGGAGAGCACCAGGGCATACATGCATACGGGTTTAAAAAATTCACAACCTTACACGAAAGGCTAGCCCAAAACCTGAGAAGATGTATACAGGAAGCAAGCGGATGACAAAACGTAGAATCACACTGCTACAGAAGGACACGGAGAAAAGAACCGTCCCTAGCAACTATGGGCCAACCACGTGCTTACCAACTATTTGGGAGATACTGACAGCACAACTGAGGGAACAAATCTACCACTCCCTGAATTACCGAGGACTCATGCCTGAGGAGCAGAAAGGATGGTAAAAAAGATAAAGAGGAACACATAACCTGTTGCATTTAGATTAAATGATCCTAAAGGATGTAAAAAGGAGGAGAAAGAATGTAGCCATGGCATGGATCGACTACAAAAAATCGTACGACAGGATCCCCCAGCATGGATAATAGAATGCCCAAAAATGTATAAAATACCAAGCGGGATGACCAACGAAATAGAAAATGCAATGAAAACATAGAGACTGGAATTGACAGCTGATGGACAACACATAACAGAAATTAACATACAAAGAGACATCTTCCAAGGAGGCTCACTATCACCACTACTGTTCATCATAGCGATGATGCCCTTGAACAGTATTCTGAGAAAGTGCCAAGCCGGATGCAAGTTCTCCAATACAGAGGAAAAAATGAACCACCTGATGTACATGGACGATTTAAAACTTTTTGCAAGGACCGCAAAGGAGCTAGAGACACTAATTAACACTACCAGGATCTTCAGCCAAGATATCCAAATGGAATTTGGAATGGAAAAATGCGCACAACTAGTTATAAGAAAGAGAAAACTGGAAACGACAGAATGCATGGAACTACCCAACCAAACAGAAATGATGGCACTAGGGGAACAATACGACTATAAATACTTGTCAATTCTGGAAGCGAACACCATCAGAGCAACAGAAATGAACGAGAAAATTGGAAAGGAATACCTCAGGAGAACAAGAAAACTCCTGGAAACGAAATTATATAGCAGAAACATAATAAAAGATATAAATACGTGGGAAGTATCACTAGTAAGATACTCTGGACAGTTTATAGGGTGAACAAAAGAAGAACTGAGACAACTCGACCAGAAAACCAGGAAACTCATAACCATGCATAATGCACTACATCCAGAGGACGATATTGACAGACTCTACGTAAATAGGAAATGCGGCGGAAGAGGACTGATCTGTATAGAAGACTGTGTGAAGGACACGAAAAAAGAACTAGAAAAATACATAATGCAAAACACTAAAAGGATAATTATGGCAGCGAGAGACACTGAAAAAAAAAAAAAAACAGAAAACAAAGAGACAAACGACAAAACGACAAATGAGAAATGGGAGGAGAAACAACTCTACGGAAGATTCATCAGAATGACACAAGATGAGAATAACGAAAACACCTGGACATGGATGCGAAAAAGACATAAAAACCGTTAAACTGAATATCTAATAACTGAAGCACAAAATAACTCGATAAGAACCAACCATCTCAAAGCAAGAATCGATAAAACACAAGAAAACAACAAATGCAGACTCTGTGGACAAAGAGACGAAACGATAAACCATATGGTAAGTGAATGCAGCAAACTTGCCAAAAAGGAATACAAAAACAGGCATGACCAAGTGGTTGTACTCTGCGAATTGTGCAAACGACTGCATTTTTAGCGTACAGACAAATGGTACAAGCATAAGCCCGCAACAGCACTCGAAAACGAGAACCACAAAATTCTATGGGACATGGACATACAGACGGATAAACCCATCCAAGCAAAAAGATCAGATGTCGTCATAATTAACCAGGAAGAAACATCCTGTGAAATCGTAGACTTTTCAGTCCCAGCTGACCACAGGGTGAGTATGGAAGAAAAGGAGAAGCAAAGCAATTACAGAAAGCTAGCCAGAGAGTTAAAAGGGATTTGTATGATGAAGAAAATCAAAATAGTACCGATAATAGTAGGAGCACTAGGAACAATTCCGAATAACTTCGAAAAAAGAATGTCAGAAATTGGAATCAGAGGAATAACTGCAAAAGTTCAACGACTAACGATAATGAAAACGACTGAAATATTAAGGAAAACCCTTGAATGCGGAGAATAATACAAGAATATAAGGAATAAGCGTTACAGGGAATGAAGAACTGCATATCTACAAGTTCTACACCCCATCATGCACCCCCCATTGTTTCATCACCGTTCCCCCCCCCCAATAAGAGAACTGGGACCTTGATGAAGCTGAGTGCCACTCAAATTCCAGTATAAACCAATGGCCACTGCCGACGAGAAATCAATGGTAAGCGGCTGTTGCGATGATGCAAATTCATTTGCAAATGCTATCGAAGGAGGTGGAGAGAGCGGGACGTCTGGGGAGACTTGTTGTCACTCAGCTTCCAGAGAAAACCACGGGTTTTCAATCAGATCGTTTGTTGACTTGTGTGAAAGCTCCATGTGAGCCAATAATAACAATACCGAGGAGAGTAATCACTAGCCATACCTCTACTGAATGAGCGCGAAGATTAATTGGACCTTCGGCAGTCTTATTGCCACCTATGGTAGCTTCGAACTAAAAATCAATGGTGAGCAGCTGAGGCGATACAAGAAATTTATTTGGAAAGGTTAGCGAAAGAGGTGGAGAGTATTGAAAATCCGAAGAAATTTGTCACTCTGACTCCAGGAAATATCACATGTCGTTTTCAAACCGAAATCTTTGATGAGGGCCCTGTGAAAACTCCAAGTGATTAATTAAAAAAAATAGTAATAATAATTAATAAAAAAATAGTAATAATAATTAATAAAAAAATAGTAATAATAATAACGGATAGAATATGTAGAGTATAATGTAATCCCATTCTAAAACAGTAGAGGAAATAAGACTTCCGGTTATCTGGTTCCTCCTGCTGAGACCAGTATAGGTTATTGAGAACGTTATGAGAACGAAGCGAGAGTTAACGCCTCCTGGCGCTTGACGTCCGCCATGTTGGAATTCCAGTGAAGCAAGGAAGGCAAATGATTTGAAGAAGAAGAAGAGGAATAAGAATAAGAATAAGAATAAGAAGGAGAACAAAAACAACAACAACGCAACAACAAAACTAGTCCCACGTCTATACTTGTAACTTTTACTATTGTAACTACTACTATTGCTATTGAAGCATGAGAATAAGATGTGTCGAATGAATCGAAGGAAAATTGATGTAAAATTCATGAAAAATAAAAGTCGACAAGTAAACAGCGAGTTCTTGATGCAGTTGTAAACAGACGAAAATACTTATGATGTGTGGCATTACGTGTTTACCTAACTTAGATATTTTGATTAATAAAATGTCTTGGAAAAAAACTTTATCAACGCTTTGAACATATAACAATTCAAACGAATTAAGCAGTGTCAGTGGCTTATATATATATATATATATATATATATATATATATATATATATATATTCATCAACATGCAGTATTTTTTTTTTACATAGGCATCACCACTTATCAAGGCCAAGAGGCCACTCGAAGATAAGGGTTTATATATATATAGTACGGGCTCTTTCTCTCTCTCTCTCTCTCTCTCTCTATGTATATATATATATATATATATATATATATATATATAGACAGAGAGATACCTACATTACTGTTTAGATACATACAGTACTGTATGTACATGTATATATATATATATATATATATATATATATATATATATATATATATATATATATATATATAGATGAAAGTATGAGCATGCGCGGGGAAAAGGGGGATGGAAAAGGAAGGAAGGAAGAGGAGGAGGAGGAGAAGGAGGTATAGCCAATAAGAAGGTTTCACTTCAGTTTTAAATATATACACAGATAAGTACGCACATACACATATGTCCACAGCACATGTACCCATATAAACGAAAAATTAAAAATTAAACAGTAAATAAGAATGAGAAGCGCGCCTTTAACTGTCCAATCTTTTGAATTCTAACGATATTATTTATTCCAAGAGAGAACAAGAATTCAAAGGATATCAGACGTTATGAGGAGAAAAGCTATGATGCTCATTCGTAAATCAACGGCTATTTCTCGTTCGAAAAAGAACGAACACGTCGTTTCTAAAATCAACCGTTTTTAGACAGAAACGAAACGCTACTTTTTATTAAGTTATATCTTAATATGTACATACACATACGTATACAAACAAATACTCACATGTACAAATATATACGTATATATGCATATATACATAAATTTATGCACATATATATACATAAATTTATGCACATATACACATATACATATACTAACAGACGTACATGCACATACATAAATGCTTGCGCATATATTTACACGTAGATGCAGCTATACATATATACACAAGTTTATATAAGCGAATGTAGGGAGAGAGAGGGAGAAGGGAAGAGAGGGACGGGAAAAGAATTATATGAGTGCGAGAAATGCATACATATATATACATATACGGCAATATGAAGAGAATTAACACTTAAAGAATATGTCTTTTGAAAAAACACACACACACATACATGCACACACATACACATATATCCACATCTACATACATATATATATATATACATATACATACACATACATATACATATATACACATATACTGGCGTGTATATACACTTTCAGGTATATATACACATACACTCGAATAAATACATACATATATGCGTACATAATACGCACACACACATATGTATATATATATATATATATATGTGTATGTATGTGTGTGTGTACCACCTTTTGGCAAATTCATATGTTCCAAATCTCAGCGACTATTGATCAGCTAGTTGGAAAGGTAATGGCCTGAATTGTGTGTAGGCTATGTGACATTTGCCCTTAAGGTCGCATATTACGGCGATCATCCATCATCCAGAACCTATTTTTGACATTTTTTTATTGCTATAAAGTGTTTCAATCGTAGTCCTGTATTCTCCTAGTTTTGCATATGAATTACAAAATACCTGATATTTCCCCCAAACCTCTGGCCTTGATAGATGGAAGACTAAAACTCGCTGCTATGTTTTCAAATGATCTGAAATAATAGCAAGATAAGAGTTGATTCCAACCATTTCTCATGTATTATATCTCCCCTCTTTAGTTTTCATACTTGAAGTACATTCCACAGTGTATAATCATTATTTGATACTGGAGATATTCCTCCTCGTGCCCTATTTCGAAAAGAGGAGAGCTATAACGTATGAGAAATAATCTGTTTAAACAAGCTATACCTCATTTTATTCACCTTTTATTTCTCTATCATTTTACCATGTTCATATTCGACTTTTAATATTCACACAACAGGAATACAATGAACTATTAAATATTTAGAAGCATAAGCCTTCTGCAAGTTTGGGGGATCCTACTTCTCTTTAATTTTTGTTCAAAGTTTTCCAGATTTGAAATTTTATCATTGTGTAGCTGTTGCTTGATGTAATGCCATAGGTTTTTGATACGTTTGAGGTCTGGAGATTGTGCAGTTCAATCCCAGCACGGAATATCATGCTCTTCAAGGAACTTCTGTAAATTGCCATCTGTGTGAATGAGAGTATTATCCTGCATGAAAATGGGATTATCATCTTAATTCCGGCTCGAATGCTCAGTAAAAATATTAATCTACTTGGTTAAATAAATTTGACCGTTCAAGTGAATTATAAGCGCTAGACCGTTGGCACTAATAACGCCCCACACCAAAACTGAACGCCCACTACCTTGCAATGTTGAAACTGTGCATATAGGATTACATTCTTCGTCCTACGTCGACAAACTGCCTACTATCACTGCCTAGTCTATTGAACTTGCTTTGCTTGCTAAAAACCACTTTCGACCCATATGAAAAGTCATGACCTTTATTGCATCTGACAAAGTCTAAATAGCGCTTTCTGTTCTTTACAGGGATAATTTGTCTGCCTCTTACAACAAAGCCTCGCAACTAACATCCATCCCATGTTTTATTCCAGACAAGTGGTCTAAAATAAACGCACTGTTGAACACATCCTGGCGTTCACAAAATACATCCGGCCATTTATGAAGCATATCCGGACGTTCACATATTCAGGTGTCATCAATTGGTGCGCAATTGTATGACAAAAAAAGCATGTGGTGAAGCGTATTCGGATGGCTGTTTTCTTATGTACACAAGGCCCGTTCCAAACTGCATCTCAATATTTTGGAGTCCGTGACTGTACTAATGCGCAAAGTATCGATCTGTAGGCAAAAAGAGCCGTCGCATAAATTAGACCTGTTTAAAGTGCTCTGATTTATCAAAAAAAAAATAAATAAAATAAATGCCTACATTGCGTCATTATTTCTTGTTTCTGCACTTATTTGCAGGCAAGTTAACTTTTTATTTTTTTTTATTTCATCCTAGTTTCTGAAATATAGACGATATACCACGGGTTATTCATTCATTTAATTCACCCCGGATAGTTGTAGATATATATATATTTGGGGGGGGTCACCCCTCCTTACGCCCCTCATTTTCAATTGTGTGTAAATTGTTTTATTTTAATTGCTACCGACGTAATAGTTTGGCATGTGTCGGGGTCCTGGATATGACCTTAAACTATACCCGATGGTGAGGCCCCAGCTTGCGAGCTTTGGGGAGTGTGGAGCCACCGTTTTCCATTGCTCTCAGGTCCATTCTTACCCGGAGTGGTAGTACCTGTAAGGGTCCCAACTATTGGTTCAATAGAAACCGACTTGACAAAAACAAATATATCCCATTAAAAAACCTTTCTTCAAAATAAATGGATTTTACATTAAATAGCCCGAAAGAGTTGAGTTGCCATAAAACAAAAACAACTAACCAAAATGACAAGTGTCGGGCGAAAGGTTGCCTTTTTCTCAGTCGATCTCCCTCCAAATTCTACTAATGACTTTACTTATCCTTTTTAAAACTTTAATAAAATTTTGGTCCAATAAACACACACACACACACACACACACACACACACACACACACACATATATATATATATATATATATATATATATACGAGGGGCGTGCAATACGTAATGCTCCTGGCCCACTTTCCATAGAAGTAGACCAACGAAACTTGACACAGTTATCATTCTTTCTCTATATAGGACCCACCCAGAGTTATGCATTTCTCCCATCGTTTGATTCAACCACGACGTGACTTCAGAAATCAAGGCAGCAGCATCTGGGAAACGGGTTCCTTTCAAAAAACAATTCATGGCTGGAAAGAGGTGAAAGTCAGAGGGTGCAAGGTCAGGAGAGTAGGGAGGATAGGGAAAGATTTCATAACCACACGCCGGTGCCTCTGATCTGACGACATTCGGGTTATGGACCGGTACGTTATCCTGCAGGAGGAAAGCACCTTTGCTGATCTTGCCCCGCCTCTTGATTTTGATAGCTTGCCTTAATTTCCTCAAAAGTGAAGCATAATAGGCTTCTGTAATTGGGATATCTTTTGCCAGGCAATCTGCCATCACTACTCCGTCCTTGTCCCAGAAGACTGTGAGCATGACCTTTTCAGCGGAGGGCTGCACCCTTGCTTTCTTTGGAGGTGGTGTGTCCAAGTGCTTCCACTGCATTGACTGGGTTTCGTCTCTGGATCATAGTGATAGATTTCATCCTGTGTAATTTCATATTTTGAATAACTTTGACTCATCTTCTTGGCACATCTCCAAATTCATCCTCGAGCACTCGACGCGTTCTCGCTTCTGCAATGGTGTGAGCAATCTGGGAATCCATCTGGCAGACACGTTATGCATATGTAAATGGTCATGAGTTATAGTTTCCACAGATCCTGCACTAATCTTGACAACTTGGGCTATTTGGCGAATAGTGATGCGCCGATCTTCCAAAATGGCAGCATCAACTTGACGGACAGATGCCTCATCAATGTTTGAATTCACGATGCCAGCGTTTTACAAGGTCATATGATGGGGCATTATCACCATAAGTTTCTTTCATTTCATCAAAAGTCTCCTGTGGTGTGCGTCCTTTCAAATAAAAAAAAACGGATCACTGGTCGACATTTAACAGGCTCCATTTCAGCCTGACTCAGTTCAAACACCTGTAAAACAGAAACCACAATTAGTTCAGAGCTGTAATTTGCCGCATAACCCGTATAGATATAAATCATTGCACATGCAAAATTTCAGCAAGATCAGACAACTAGAAGTGGGTCAGGGGCATTACTTATTGCACGCTCCTCGTATATATATATATATATATATATATATATGTTTGGTCTTATCTGTAACCTTTATTTTTTCTTTTCAGTAGAGCTTAATCTGACTTCCCTCCCTCTCATCTCCTCTCTTCCTATAAATGTATAGATGGTCATGCATGTATGTATGTATGTATGTATGTATGTGTTTATAAATGTGCATATGATTTATATATGTGTGTGTATTTCTGTGTAAAATCTTATAGTGTAGCCAATTATCGCCTTTTCTTATGCCTGAAAGTATATTCGTTGAGTTTATGTAATTTGCCACGACATCGGCCGATCAATGCGCTTAAACATGGTATTTTAATATATGCAAATGACGTATAAAGTTTAATAGAATCAATCCTATATTGATTATAATATATTACGAAGAATAAGTTGCCCGGTGGACTAATTTTCAAAAATAAATAAATAAATAAATAAGTATATAAATAAAAAAAATTATAATCATAATTTCGTTCATCGAATTTCGTCTGTGTTTGTATACAATATCACGTCAGTTGATATTTGGCCTTGACAGTGAATTGTTTGGAAAAGTCACTTCTGATTAATGTTTAGTCTTAAAATATGAAAACGAAGAAATGATTTTCGGCGATTTTAAATAGTACTTCTGTTATTTTTAATTGAACTATTTAATGAGAAAAAAATAAAATAAAATGGTGAGGCACACCCGGCCTTGAACAGGTGATCATTCAATCAGTAGTCGAATGTTCTACCACTAAGCTATATTTCTAGATCATAATAAATCTGTTTTATTTTATTTTTATTTTAGAATGAATTGTTTGCAAAGATTGTGTTGCCTTTATTGGCCGGTGTAACGTAAAATATTCTTCTTCAAAAATTATACTTTTTTATCTATAAGAGAGGAAACTATTAATAAGATATTTTTTTCGATTTTCGATATTATGGGATGATTTATTGTAGAAAACATACCTAAGAACACTCCCAGATATATAAATTAACTTTGTGTAACATTTGCAAAAGATAGGCTCAGCTTTTTCGGAACATATGAGGAAGGAACTCACACACACAACAAGTAATTTTTCAGTAGAGATAAAGATAGAGGTAGATTGTGTATCCATGAATTTGGTCCAAGGATTGCGAATATTTTGTGGATTTTTAATCTACTTTTGATATGTTGGCAAGACATTTTGTTAGTTCAGTAATCAATCGCAGGCAGATAACTTATTCTTGTAACAAAATAACATGCATTGCACGTTAAAATATATATATATGGACATGAAGCGTGATTGTACTTTTATTTTCCTCAATGTACCGGAAAAAACATCAATTAGTTGGATTAATCTATCGAAAACCTGCGTTTACGAGACTGGTTTGTATTGGTTTCTTGGTCTGGTATGGTATATCAACGATTGTTGATCATTTAATGTCAAGTTTACAGGACTGTATACACAGTGGGATTCAGCTTTACCTTGCAAACGAAATTATAACTTAATTTGGACCATAACAAATTGTGACATTATGGTTTGTTAACATTCAAAATTATTTGAAGAACTAAGAACTAGTACGGATATTTTATAAACTCTTGAGTTTATTAGGTCAATAATCAAAAGGAACATTTCTAAAATTTACGAAATAAAACCTAATACGGTAGTTTAATATCCGATTTAGATTTGCTTTTGTTCGTAGGAGTATGTGAGAAATTCCCCGAGTAAATAAGTCAGTAAATTTTTATGTTGTTTCTAACGTAGCTGTTGTGTAAACAGCTTTTGTTGAACTGTCAAAAAATATACTTCCTCTACCATAATAAAGTAATTTTGCAATGTAAGTCTGTTTGAAGTGCCGATTATATGGGTAGGACGCATGTTTAGAATACATACCTAGTAAAAGTAGGCATGGGATCTAACCGATGCATAATACACACGAGTCTTAAATAACGATATCTTTAATTTATCTGTACATAGATCGCTAGAGTTTTTTTTTCATGAAAAGAATCTCTCGATATAGCTCTTGTTGAATGAGAGCGAAAACTGTCGGCTGACTTTTTTTTATTATTACTTTCTACATTGAAATATGAATAAAAAATAGTTTCCCGTTCATGGTTGCAATAATTGCATTTTGTTCTCTCCAAGAAGTCATAAAATCACACACACACACACACACACACACACACACACACACACACACACACACACACACATATATATATATATATATATATATATATATATATATATATATATATATATATATATATATATGTATAGTGCGTCCGTGTGTATAATTATGTTATATCTAGATCCATAACCTTATAAGTTACTCTAATATATTCTGTTCAGATTTTCAGTATTTACTTCAACAATGTTCCATATTAAGAGTTTAATAGTAGTAGTATTATGAAAAATATATATACAACACGTTACCTCACGTTAATATTTCATTCTAGCGGAAAATCAACAGGCTAAATGTGCAAAGCTGTTCTTCGCGATTGTCTTTATTATCTAATAAGTAATTGTGTATGCATATGTTTTTATGTCTGGCTTTTACATATTTTCATCTCTGTGAAGTTTTTATTACTTGTGCACTTCTTTTTAGGCGTCTTTTTCGCTCCTTATCTGTTGATCTATTCATCTACAGCGCTTATGTCTAAATTCTGCACATTCGTTCCAGATACATCTACAATAATTTGCATTGTTTAAATTATAGCAATTACTGTTCTCATTTTGAGTTTTATTCTCACAAAGTTTTGGCTATAAAACCTCCAATAATCTTCGGCTGTATCTTGTCGAATTCAGGAATTTTTCTGTCGCACTCAGGAATCCGTACGGAATTCCGAACGGATCATTTTATTTAATCCATAGGACAGCATGCTCTCGTTCTGCCAGCCATAACTGATCTAAAGTCCTAATTCCTAATAGCACCCTTAGTGTCGTCTGCACTAAAGATTGAACTTTCATCTTCCTGAAGCGTGTGATTTCAAACTAAACTCTGGCGTAAAAGATAAAGTACTAAGTAATTTAAATTCTAAATGACAATCTTTTGTATGCTGTAAGTTCAATAGTCAGTACGGTCGATACTAAGAATACACTAGCGAATTACATAATATTACTGTCCGGACTTGGCTGCTGGAACAAGAACATGTTATCCACGTGAATTAAATGAAAAGTTCTGTCTGTGATCCAGTACTGATTCGCGAGCTCGATAAGCTACCCTTGTGGAAGGTTGGAAATAACATCGGCCAAAACAATGCAATAATAACATTCAAGATCAGAAAAGTAATCAAGATAATGTTAATAAACAAGTACGTTTCAGTTTAAAAAAAAACTACTATTCTAATGTTTGTGGTTATTCGTTCGAGTTGTGCATTGTGCGCAGCCAAATATATTTTACGGATCTATCCTTTTACGGTGGAATTTCCGCGGGTCTCACCAGTAGGAATATAATTCTCAAATAAGAAAATGATATTTCATATCATATGATAGAACGACAGACCGCTGGACAAAGTCTTCTATACGGGCGCAAGGTCTAATCTTAAAATATAACATATAGGTTCGGCCTGTAATACATTTCAATAATCAAAGTGTATTTGGCTGACCCCGGATGCGGATACGCAACAGGGTCTAAATCAATCAGCGACTTGCGTACCAAGTGAGTACACATTGGCTGTAATATATTCCGTTAGCTGCTAATAACACGCACCTCGTATATCTTTCTTTTCGCCTGATCATAATTATCGAGACGTTTCTGAATGAACTTTATTGTAAACATTTACCTCGGCTGCGTTTGCTAATGCCGGCCGTTCGAGATAAACGAAATGGTCGATCATCTGATTTAAAGCCCAAATCACGAGAGCGAGTTTTGTTTGAATTGAAAAAGTTTTTGTTTTAATATCTTTTCTTAGTTAATTTTTACGATCCAGTAAATTTCGCCTATTCTCTTTCGTTTTGTATATAATATATATTTGTTCAATGATTTATTTTTTCTTTCACATTTGTAGTTTTTTCTTGTCATGTATTTATTTTAAAAGAGTTTATTGTTTAGTTTCTATTGTTGTTGTTTTTTTCTTATATCAATATTCCATATTTCTTATTTTTACAAAGTGTATTTTCTTTTTTCCATGCTGTATTGTATTTCTTTGTGGAGAGTTCATGTTCTTTCTTGCTTTCCTCTATTTCACATGCTGTATTTGTTTTGTTTTTCTCTAAAAGACTTTCCATTGTAGTCTTTCATTCCTTTGTCATGTATTTATCGTTCTTTTTTTCTGTCATTTTCGACTTTTTATGATTCTTTTTTACGTAATTTTCCTTCTCAATCACATGTTTACTCATTCATAATTCATTTCAACATTCCACATTTCTTTATTTGCAGACTCTTAATTTCTCTTTTCTTTTTCAATATATAATTATCTTTATTTATGCAGAGCTAGCTGGACGCCCAACGTTGTCCGATTTTACAATACTCTTAAACATGATATTTTAATTTATGCAAATTGCGTAAGTATTATTATAGAATTTACCCTCTATTGAATATAACACCTTATGAGGAATAATTTCCCCGATTAACTACTTCGCAATAAATAAATAAATAAATAAATAAAATAAAAACAAAGCCAAAAAACAAACAAATTTAGAAAAATAATAATAGTGATAATTTATTTCATCAAATACCGTCTGCGTTTGTTTACGATATCACGTCAGCTGATATTTGGGCTTGACGATGAATTTCCTGGAAACGCATTGCAGGTTAATGTTTAGTGTTACACTATGATAAAATAAAAAAAGGAAATATCTTATATGGTACCCTTTCTTTTATTGTAATTGAACTGATTAATAAGAAAAAAATAGCATGAAATGGTTAGATATACCCGGACTCGAACAAGGAATTAATGTACCTGTAGTACTGAACGTGAATAATTCTCTTCTTTCTAAGAAGAAATACTCTGTTTTATTTTAATATTTCCCTTGCCTATGCAATCTAAAATATTCCCCAGTAAATATTCTTTTTAATCTAACAGAAGGAAAGGATATTTCTAGGATCGGATTTTTTCGATTTTCGATACAAATCTGGTGATTTTCTGTAAAAACATATCCAAGAACGCTGCCAGGCATATAAGTTACCTTGGTGTGAAATTAGCAACAGGCAGGCCCAGCCATTTCGGAACCTATAAGGACGGAACTCACATACACAAAGTGACTTTTTATATAATAGTAGATTTAACTTTTTGTTACAACCATCTAATAGTTCCTTCTTTTTTACATAAGTTTTTGTAAATTTCTTCTGTATACATTTTTTCCGTACATAATTTCTATTTTCTTCATTTCATTTGATAATACATATTTTTATTAACATAAATTTCGTCTTTGTTTTTCACCGTTTTCAATATTCTAAATTCCTTTCTGTTTATGTCTTTTCTTTTTAAATATTAATTTTGTTCTTACGTTTAGATTTCATCTTTCCCTTTTCCACAAATGTGGTTTTCTTACTTTATAAAAACTTATATATTTTATACGATTTTTGTAATTATTTTTTTCGTTTTTCAACCGTTTTTCTTTTTCCTCAAGAATTTTTTTTCCTGAATTTTTTTTTCTTTTGCAACACTTTATATATTTTATCATTTATAAGTTGTTTCTTTTTCTTTTTTACTTTTATAAAACGTTTTATTCGTTCCTTGTTTTTGCAACGTTGTTTATACGTTTTCTAAATATTTTACATTCCTTTCTATTTACAGAATTTCCTTTATTCTTTATTATCATTCAATGTAGTTAATTTCTTTCTATTTTTTTCTTCAACTTTTTACATCTTTTCAGTCATGATTTAATTTCTGTGCTTTTCATTCTTTTCTTGAACTGTTGAACTTTTTTGTTCTTTTTAATCTGTTTTTTTTTTTAACTTATGGTCCATAGTTACTGATTATTTCCTTTATCCACATCCCCAATCGCTCGCGCCAATCGCCAGCAAAATTGATGGATGTTCAATCCCATAAACCAGCATCAAAATATGACAACAAATCAGTAAACGATAAAAAACGAACATTAATATAGCTCAAGTAAAATCAAATTAATCTAAACTGTTTTGGATGTAAGGCCGCACATAAAGGCGATAGAAATGACTAGGATAATAGGTGAAACAAGGGGTAATATATATATATATATATATATATATATATATATATATATATATATATATATATATATATATATATATAGAGAGAGAGAGAGAGAGAGAGAGAGAGGGAGAGAGATAAAAAAGAAGCGAAAGGAGAAAAAGATATGAAAGATAAAATGCTAAATGAGAAGTCGACGGAAAATATAGATTAAAATTGGTAAATTAATACGGGGCGTAAAAAGACAAAGAAAGAAAGTATATTAAAAACGTTGTCATACATTTTAATATACCAACTCCTTCCTTATATCGAGACTGGCTGTGGGTGGGTCTACATGATAGAATAAATAAGGCTTCGATGATGGGTAGGTGAAAGTTACAATTTGAAACAGCGATGATTGGAGTGTTTATTTTATAAATATTTCTAAATACTTTTGTGGAAATGTGTGCGATAGGATGTTAGTAAATGAAGCTGTGAGAGGATATTTAACCTAATCATGCCAATATATATATGAAATATTTGTAGTGATATATTCTCTCTTGTGGCATTTCCTTTGCAACCTTCTAAACTTGACCTTTACTCCTGATCTGAAATGGAAAAGATATATCAAATCCATTGCCAAGGTCGCTGGTAAAATGATAGGATCCTTCTACCGCTCCAGTAGATATCTCACTCCTGATGCAATTCTCTAACAAAAACCAAGTACGTCCAAGGGTGGAGTACTGTTGCCTACATTTGGGCAGGAGCTGCTAGAAAAAGCTTATCCTGCCTTGACAGATTCAAAATAGATTTTGTAGCTTAGTGGGAGATGCCTTTTACTCTTCCCTGCAACCTTTTTCCAACAGGTGTACACGTTGCAAGCCGGTCACTGCTTTACCGTTATTTTCATGGCAAGTTCTCGCCTGAGCTTCAATCTATGGTACACCCTCGCCAGACTTTCACGAAAAACATTCGTCTAGGCAAAACCACTATCAATGATTTCCCACATTCTTTATCCGTTCCTAAACCTAACTGTAGATTCCATGAATAAAGCTCCTTTCTTAGAAATGGACACCTGTGGAACTCTTTTCATTTTGCCTGCTTTTCCGCTGACTACAATTTGATTGTCTTCAAGTCCAACGTAAACAAGTTCTTGATGAACCGCCCCCCCCAAGTAATCCAATTTACAAAATGTCCACTACTTATGTTTACTACGCTATAATCACATTGACTAATGTGTACCCATTAACCCTTATCCTCGACTGGCCCCCGGGTCTTTATAAGTTGTGATTCTTGATAAAAAGGATTATGGCATTACTAGTAAATTTATTTAATACACAAGTTATTTCGAACTAATGTGTTAGCTGTTTTTGGATTTTTTAATACATAGTAAATCGGGGTTAGAGATTTTGTCAATAAAAGAAATATGTTTATATATAATATGTTTAGTGATTATTTTGTCTATTTAATAAGTTGGGATCATTTGGATACCATAAAATAACTCGATATTTAAACAGTATTGTTGTTTTTATTGTTGTTACTATATCATTCTTGGCAGCAAAATAACGTTTAAACCATTGATCGACGATCTGTTTTGAGAAGTTATAAATTATTAATGCCGGCAAATGCCGTAAAGAATGTATAAAATCGTTGCGTCTAGATAGGCTAATAAGATTTTTCACTTTTGTGTCTGTAATTACATTCGCTTTTACATTTTACATTTTACATTTTACATTTTACATTTTACAAATTTTCTTGAATCTTTGCTTGCAAGTTTTTCGGACGAGCAAGTGATGAACTTATCCGTGTATATCCTATTTCTATTTCGAGTAAGTGAGTTTTATTATTGATATAAAAGTTGTTTCTTATTAATGTTAAGGTAGCTAGATTAAATTATGCTGAATATAAAGGGTTTTAAAATTTTATTAAATGTTTTAGTTTCCAACTTGGACTCTAAGATTTCAGAGTCATGGGCGCAGGGGCGATCCCATGGAAACTTGATTAATTAGGGTATATAAAGATTAGCTTTTAAAATTCCACAAGAATCACAAGCGCTTTCGATTCCACAGCGAATCATGTTCAGGCGAGATTGGTGGGATTGACGAGTTGAAAATGGACAGGAGTAAAAGGTGAAAGGGGAAAAGGGTAGAGAAGTAAAATGATCAATAAATTGTAGGCAAGGTTAAAAAATAAAGTCGATTAAAATATGACCTCTAAAACATAAGAGTATCTGAGCAGGTATTAGCAAAATACGCAAGTTCTGTGATACGCCAAACATTTCAATATTTTACTTCTGATTCATTTACTTATTATGGGCGATTATCCTCATCTTCCATGTGGTGTTTCACGAGGTTTCCGCCAACTATTCCTTTGACGTTCGTCAGGTATCTGCGACGGGATAGGAACTCCAAATCTGCTTTCTGCATCCATCAATCACTGTCTTCCATAGTTGTTGTCATCTCACAACCTTATTGACCAAATAAGCCTCTGGCCGGCTTTGGGTAGGACTGAAACCACTATCTTCAGACCATTCCCACCTTGAACCGTAGATTCAACGTCTCTATCTACTGCGTCACGGGTCCCGAATGGCGATCAAGCTGGACTTTTTTGGTGTTATAAATCCACGTTTTTTTTTTTTAAATTATTGTTTTTATTATCTAATCTTCCATGGCCGGGTCCATACCGAATTTTTATATATATATATATATATATATATATATATATATATATATATATATAATGTTTATTGCGGACTATTATTCTCATCTTCCAGATGTTGTTTCACGATGAATCGGCTAACTATTCCTCTGGCCTCCGCCAGGTGGTAACCGCGACAGAATAGTAACTCCGAATCTTCTAACTGCAACCTTTGGCAATTACTGCCTTCCATAGTTGTTGTCGTCTTACAAACGTCGTGAAACAACATCTGGAAGATGAGGATAATTTTCCGCAATAAATTAATAATACTCATCTCAATGAATTTTAATTAAAAAAAAATAAACAATATATTTTATTACTGGTTTCGAATGTGATGTTATTAACAGTGAAGTCGTGTGTTCTAGTGTTAATTGCCTCGAAAATGTTTAATATTTTTTAAAATTAATTTCATGCTGAGAAATTTTAGTGTTATTATCTAGGATTTTTCTGAGATTGCAGGAGGAGCAGTTAAGCTCCTTTTTGTAAATTTTGATATATGGCATTAATGTTGGTTAAATGCATAGTAAGGCGCAGGAGCAATGTCGTTGGTCTATATCTAATGTATGTATTCGTTTTATTATGATGCAAGTTTCATTATTCTAGAGGGTATATTAACTTTTATACAACATTGGTTTGCTCTAACGTTTTTTTTTTGTTTTTTTTTTGTTCTTTCTAGTGTAACTTAAGGTTTTCGGTGTCCTCCTCGCCAGACGATCACGGCTCGGTGTAACTACACTTACTCTTGTCCTAGGTAGTCTCACAGTTAGTTACAAGAGAGTCTGGTTTTAAGTTCATCTAGTCAATAAGGGTTAGGACCACCATCAAAATTCTGCTGCGAGGATAAGGTCGACTTGCCACTGGAAGATCATTTAACTGATTGTTCTCTCAGATTCTCGTGTGAGTATTTACAATAATGGCAATGACCGACGCTGTTTGTAGTTTTTGTATAATTAATTATTCACAAAAGAGAAAATTAAATATATTAAAAATGTACAGGGTTTTTTTTTCACAAGAAAATTTAATTAAAAGTAATAATTGTCGACTTGAAATTTCTTCTCTAGTGAATCCAACGGCCTTGCGTGGGGTTTACACGTACCAATTTCTTGCTTTTATCGGGGCGAGGGAAGCAGTTTCTCTCTGAATTATCTCCGAAACTTCCACTTAATCTATCTAAACTCTCTCGAACTCTAAAATCTGATTTTCTTGCTCTGCACGGGCTTAAATATAGTGTTCTGGCGTTGAGAGGGCAGCGCCGGGCGTCCCAGCCAACCAATCATCGTCCAGTTTGATACAAAGGAAATACGCTTACTTCGGCGGCACCACTATTTTCCTGTCCTACTGACAGGGTTATATGGTGTTTTCCCACTGTTAAAAAAAGGCTCTAATTCCTCCTTCGCTTACTTCCGTTTTGAGGCAATTTTTAACATGACTCCAATTTAATCTATCTAAAACCACCCTCCTGGGTATATCGCTTCTTGCCGTAGCTGGTCGGGTTGCACTAGCATGGGAGAAGTTGTTTCTAACCACGAACTTTTGAGTTTTAAACTTCTTATAATCTTTTATATAAAAGGGGACCCTTCTGTATTTTACTGTGTACGTGTGTCTGTGTGTTTGTCTGTTTTGTAAAAACTTTTGTTATCTGCATAGGACGGGGTCGAAACCGGAACTGTCTAATAGGGTAATGCGCCGCATGCTTAATATTTGAAAATTAGAAAAAGGTTAATTCTGTGGCGGACAACTAGGCCTTTTTTTGGAAGGGGGTCCGTTGTTCGCGTGTCTTTTTTCGTAAGTTACACACACGTATTACCTACAAATATGTTTTAAACGCTTAAGTTTCAATGTTATGCCGTCATAAGCATTTATGGCCATGTGGGCAAAAGCTTTTTGCCCGTAACTTTTTGCCTTCTTCCCCGCTTTCGCGTTTCACGTTCGAGCCCGACCAGTGCAACTTATTTTTTTTTCGGTCAAACAAAACCTCCTTGCTATTTTGATTTAAACAATATTTATTTGATTCCTTAATTTATTTATTTATTCGTATATTTTAGTGGGGAGTTTTTTCCAATGCACCGGAAACGCCGTGCATACACCTGCTGGTATATAATACCCAAAAAGTGCTTAATATCTGGAGAATAGCTTCTTTACTTCGTATCTTTTCATCGGGTTTTCTTTTTCGGGCGATCACATTTTCGGGTTTTTGATCCGGGCTTTTATTTTTGAAATTGTTGTGGGAGTATTGAAGTTGCCCAGGATGGAGTTGACATATAATAATGAAAACGTGCTCAATAACCTGGTGTGCCCAAATGATACCTCATGTAATCCAAGGCAACGCTAGGTATCGCTCCTAGTTAATAACAATTTTAATCTTACTGTTGCGTTAAGTATCTATGAGCGATGCTTTTAATGTCCTTTTGTTAAATTCTAGAATTTTTTTCTATGTAGTTTTGGTAAAATATATAAATATAATTTGCATTATTGCGCTAATGTTATTGTTAGTGTATTGTTAGGGAATTGCTTTTATTTGTTCACCAATGATGTAGTTAGGAAAGTGATTATTAATGAGTACCTGTTTTATATTTTTTATTTAAGCAAGTAATGACTTGTTTGTAAATAAGATCAGTTTCGCGCGATTTAATAAATTTTTAATTATAACTATCCTGTAAAGTTGTGGACACTCACTCTTAAAGTTCTGAAAGCTGGGATTCATGCTGTTTTTTTTTTCTATGTATACAGAAGTGTTAAAGGTATTGTTGAAAGTGTCGATGAGAACGTCAATGGATGGGATTTTTCTATTATTAAATTCTACTGTGAAAATAAGAATGAAGTTGTTTTTGAAAATGGTCTTGTTGGTTGTATATTTATTAATTATATTTACTAAAATAAAAATTCGATATAAAAAAACAATATAATTCAATATTTAAACCCAACTGCCGCAACAAAACTTTGTAACCATCTTAATATTAATAAAAAAACAGACAAAACAAATATCATTGTTGTCTTAAATAAATCCGATTATGATAAAAAAATTCCAGACATCCTAAACGACCATACAAAATTTAAAAATGAAAATCCTCGCAATGTATTAAAAACGCAGTTTAACAAACTAATTACCGCAAATAATTCTCAAATTTATAATACCAACTCCTCCCCAAATAATTGGAGACAATAAACATTGTTAATTATATGGTACTCTCAATGTACAAAAACCTAATTCCACTCTCCAGTAGGTTTACATTGTTTCTTGCTGCTTTGAAAATCATTTGCATCGCTAAAAAGTATTGATTATACCGTGCATCCCATTGTAATTGCCGCATCGAGCTCCATCCAGTTTGTCGTGTAATCATTTGTGGTAAATCGCATATGAAACCAATCGGAGCATTTTGCAAGCATCTTGCGTTTTCACTGTAAGATGTGGGGCATCTGAAAAGATAATTGCATCATTTGATGGGGCGCAGATGCATACGCATTAGTCAAATCTAGTCATATGACACCCAATCATTCTTGTAAATTATCATTATTTTGATAGCCACCCATATCATACAACCATGTCCTAGAAAACCTGCTGTTCCAAAGACACAAACTTTTCACACGAAAAATGAAGATAATAAAGCCACACCGACTTAAAAACATTCAGATTAGAAATGGAAAATCATTTTTTTAATACATTTTCACCCCAAACAAGGCACATTGTCACTTTCATGTAGGGGGGGGGGGACTTTCACCGACCTAACTTACAAGGGCACTATGTAGGAAATTAAGCAGCAAGATGTCTGTTCACATTTTGCCTGTTAGTACAGTTGGGAAAGCAGGAAACTGGAAGAGAAATCCAAAGTCTTGCAGTTCTGGGAAAGAAGCTATTAAAAAGTAAAAAGGCTTTCTTACATCTAAGGATCTTGACTGTATAGGGGTTGGATGTCGGTGATTGTCGGGGTCATTGGGGGTATATTCGTTCAGTGGGTACAAGGGATTGTAGTTCATCAGAGCATCCAATATTAAAATACATGTAAAACAGGCAGAGGGATGCAACATTTCGTCGCTGGGATAGGGGCTGAAATTTATATGCCTATTAGGTTGGCGACCCCCTTTTGGCTCCTGTCCAGGAATGAGGGACTAGTAGCAGATGCACCAGCACAAATGTGACAGCACTACTCCATACATGGGCGAATGGTGGATTATAGAGGTACAGGATACTTTCAGGCTTAAGTAACTTTCTAGCACGATAGAGAGAGCCTACCTTCTTTGCAGCAGCCTTAGCAATGCTCTAGATGTATCTATTCTAACTCATGTTTCATGTGAATGTTAAGGCAAGGAGTTTGAACGAAGTGCTTTCAGGTAAAGTATATCTAGCTATAGCTATTGGTGGTTGGTAAGGTTTCATGTAATTATTAAAGGAAACGAGCTTTGTCTTGGCAGCTTTGAACGTTACCATCTATTTTTGACCCTATTCCACTACGGACTGAAGGCCTTTCTCTAGGGTGTCGGCCATTACAGATATGTGCACATTAGTTTTCTCCTACGTTCCTGTTATAAAACGTTGTGTCGTCAGCAAATATACCCTTCTCACAGACATTTTTTTTTTGTTTTTTACAGATTAGAATTGAAAAATATTTTAGGGAGGGAAATATGACAACATCGGAATAGCAATAAAAATAATAAAAGCTAATATATATATATATATATATATATATATATATATATATATATATATATAGTAACAGATGAGGAATAAAATGAGGATGAAAGCTTGAAAGCAAGGGTGACTAGAGAAAAGCAAATAACGCGAAAGGGAGAATGAATCAGATACAGGAAAGAAATAGAACATTGAAGAGTGAGAAGATGAGGGATAATGAAAGACACAGAGAGCTGAGAATAAAACCGAATGGAACACAATATATAGGGAGAGAAAGAGAGAGAGAGAGAGAGAGAAAGAGAGAGAGCGAGATGTGTTGTTGCGTGTAGGTAGATTATAGTTTTAAAAATACTATATTTATGTATATACAGAAAGAGAGAGATAGAGAGAGAGAGAGAGAGAGAGAGAGAGAGAGAGAGAGGGTGTGTATGGGCAAAGTATCAGTAAAATATATTTAATGATGTTGTACTCTGAGTATTGCAGCTATGATAAGCTCAATAGGTGTAATTATCTAGAGCTATATAAATAGAAAAGGGTGAGGGATTTAATGATTGTGAAATTATCAATCAATTTTTCATAGGAGGAAACATAACAAAATCAAATTTATATGTACGATCGTTTCGGAAACGATATTCTTTTATTCATTCGATATTTACAAAATAAAAACATCGCGAAATACGTGAAATATTTCTGGATATCCTGCCCTCATCAGCATAAACGGAAGGGGAGGGGGAAGGAGCAGACACCAAATTTTAACCAGATAATTGAAGTAAATATAGTTTGTAAACCTAGAATAAATAAAACAACATTTTTTGAAGTTGAATTTAATTCTTTTGTTCATATATATTTAATATTAAATGCATGCCTATGTGGTACAATTGAACGATTTTTAAATGTTATGATATAAAATTTAAAAATAATAAAAATTATATTTCAAAAAAAGTTTATAAAATAGTTTATAAAATAAATATTTTGTAAGGGAGTGTTATTATTATATTTTTAACCGTAAGGATTCCTCTCGGTGCGCAAAACTTCTTTGTTAAGCATATATTTTACAAAGTGCAAAAGATCGATGGTATTTGTAACTATTTTTTGGAAAATCTGATTTCAATGAGTAAAGTAAAGATGAAGTCGTTGCCTTTAAATACGTCTTTTTGTAGGTGTTTTTTTATTCTAAGTCATTTCAAATTATAATGAAAAAGAGACATTTGTTAGTGGATTGTTTACGGATCGAATCTTGTAATTTCTGGTTAAATTTATGATTATTGCCTACTAGCTGTACCCGGCCACGCGTTGATCGAGCTTAGTGGAAATGAAAAATATGTTGAAGTGTTACGGAAAGCCTCCTCTTCCTCTGAAATCCACACATGACACCTTGTCTTGCTTTTATCACGTTAATCTCATCGATTACAAACGTAAGACTCAGGAGTTAAAAAAGTTTTTTTAAAATATTATTTTATGATCTTTGTTGTTGAGGTTTGATGTTTCTTTCTTGTTTTTTTTTTTTTAGTAAATACCGTGGCCTAATCATCGCAAAAAATACTTCGCGCCCATCAAACTAAAAAATTAAAACTCGAAATGAAATGAAACGTCAATTATTCATTTATTTAACTGTTGTGATGGTGGTGGTGTTTTTTTTTTGTTTTTTTTTATAGCTGCGCCTTTCGCTATTTAGGCATGCGTTTACCAGGAAAGAACGAATAACTATACCAGTATCCTTCTTTCAATAAAAACATTGTTATTTCTAGTTTTTTACTATGCGTACCTGCTCAAATTACTATTTTGAGTGTTCCTGACCCTTCTGTCTCCCAAATTTCTGTCTGCTAAAACTTTAATCACGTGATTACGGTTTAGCGACGATAAAAAAAACATTCTTTTAATTGTCACTTGTTATGGATTTAGCTGAATACGTTATCAAAAATCACTTTATTGTTACTTATACACTTATATTACCGGGCGGCCGGGTGTTTTGTAACTATTCTGTAGATTTACCTAACAATTTGATATACGTACACACAAAAAATCGCAAAACTTGAATCATTTTATTGTATATATTCTTGGTTGGGGGATTAGCCTAGCGGGATAAAAGTTGTGTGAATAAATACACAGTTATTTATATTTGTAATTATAAAAAAAAATCAGGTAAAACTTGCGGAGGATGCTCTGTTTTACAGTTGTTCTAAAAATGGAACAGAAATCTAAATTTCGTTTCGTTGTAATGGTGATTTTTTGTTATTGTATTCCTCTAAAACGAAAGTAATCAAACGAATAACACTCAACAACCGTTATATATATATATATATATATATATATATATATATATATATATATATATATATATATATATATATATATATATATATGACTTAAGAAGCTTTGA
The DNA here is from genome assembly GCF_053919585.1 of Euprymna scolopes. Classification (NCBI taxonomy): domain Eukaryota; kingdom Metazoa; phylum Mollusca; class Cephalopoda; order Sepiida; family Sepiolidae; genus Euprymna; species Euprymna scolopes. The sequence continues at coordinate 51,846,510 of NC_136519.1, read as the reverse complement.
ATAAAAAATGCAAAAATAAAAATAAAGAATGCAGTTTAAATTCCCGGAAGGAAAAAAAAAAAGGTTTAACTTTAACCTATCCCAGACTAAGCACCTACAAAATCCGACTTCTAAAATGTTTATAATGACCAAAAAGAATTCCTTTATATAAGTATGAGAAAAAAAAGCCTTAACATAAAATGTTAAATAGAAATAGACTTAGCACTTGCATAAGCCGATTTCGCAAAAGTCTTCAATTTTAAAATTTTATAAGGATGAAAAGAGAAAACCTTCACTAAAATTTTGTAAATAGAAAACGAGGATCATCAGCTGCTTACCATGTAGCTGTTTTGGAGATTTAAAACAGGACAGCTGTTTAGTACATGGCTCTCCAGTGGATAATACCACTTCCCCAATAAAAAATGTAAAATAATATGGTTACTATTTTTACTAATATATGAAAAAATTTAGATGAATTAAATAATAAAATAGAAAAAGAAAAACTATTAATAAGTAAGTTTAGGATTACAAGATCTATTCATCGACATATAAATGCTATGAGAATAAAAATGCATAAAAGCTTAAGTACCAGAAAGCAAATAGATAAAGGGAGGAAACCTAGCCATATATATCTAAAAACCCAGTATATACCCAGTATATAGTCTAAAGAAGCTTTGAATAATATATATATATATATATATATATATATATATATATATATATATATATATATATACAAAACAAAAACGAAAGTTTTTTTATATAAAAATAAAATTTTATGAACAAAAACGAAATAATTTTATTTTTAAACGAAAAATCAATTCGGTATACTTGTTGGTATTTTTCCATAAGTCCGATTCGTCGTTCATATTTGAAATGTCGACTTTTATAGATTTTCGGGTAAGCATACAACGAATAAACACCTCAACATCCCCATGTTAAGGAAGGCTTTTCTCGACCTCCCCATGTTAAGAAAGGCCTTCTGAAAAGACACCTCAACCTTTCACCATATCCGAAAACCTATAAAAGTTGACATGTCGAATGTGAACGATGAGTTGGGCGTAATATATTAATGTACCGAATTTAAAACGGAACGAATTTAAATTTCCGTTTCATTTTCACAACAACCGTAAAACAGAGCATTCACCAAAAGTTTTACTAAAAAGCATTCTATTTTCAGTTTTTATGTGCTTTCACCTAACAATTTAATAAACAAAATGATATCGTAAAACTTCAATTTAACGTGAAAATACTATTAAACAAAATAGCACGCTAATATAAGTGCATAAGCCCCACTTAATTTGACATATTTATAGTCCAAAGGACCGTTTGAATATTTTTTCAGTTCCGTTTGTGCTGTATTTTTGCAATGCCGAATAATTTAACAATTATGAATGAATTCGCGTGTATTTAAAATTTAAAAAGTAGTATTTTGTCAGTTGCGTTCTATTATTTTATTTACTACCGACTTTGAAACAGTAAATATAATGATAAGTTGGTTTTCAGGCCAAGGCAGACAGTGAAGTATCTGTTCTTGTCTGCACGTTACGTTTACATAACAAATACATATGTGCAAAGAAAACACACACACACACACACTCACAGCAAACACATATGAACGTAAGAAAAGCAATCACACACGCACATGTATGTGTATAAACATAAACACATGCGTGTCTAATTTTACACGGGATAATAGTTTTATGGCACACACACGCGCAAACAAACCCGCACTCACACAAGTACACAAACCCAGACGGACTAAAGCAAACAAGAGAAAACACGCACGCATACATGTGTGTATGTGCATATGCACATGTGTACATGTATGTGTAAAAGCATAAACATGCTTGCTCAAGTTTTTGCGGCTTATTAGTTTAATGGCACACACACACACACATATGAAAAATCACACGCACGCAAGTAAAAAAATAAACACACACTCATGTCTATCTATGTAAACACAAGCACATGCAAGTAGAAGTTTATGTGACCTATTAGATTTATCGCACACACACACACACAAATATATTTTTTTAATGTGTAAGTACTTGTGTAATGCATTGTCGGTGTGTTTAAAGTGGTAAGTAAAAATCCAGAAGGATTTTCTTAGCCAGTTAACCACGGCGTAGACAGAAGAAAGTAGGAAAAAGTATAAATCAACGCGGTGAAGAATGGGATCGCAAGAGGACTTATATAATAGGAGTAAAATTGAAACTATTTCCTCTGTAGGTTATTACGATGATGGTGTCGCTCTAGGAATTAAGGTAATGTTTTAATATTACGAATTAATGTGTTTAAAATATCGTTCTATAGTTAGAAAAGGTAATACCTAATAGTGTAAATACAATAAATTTGTATGTGCTATCTGTTGTGGTCAACCTACATTATTTTGGTCCAGAGAGGAAAAACTGCATCTCTTTTGTAATATATAGGGAATTACTATTATATTAGTTTTAGTTACTATTTTTTCCTTTCGATTTATTTCTAATGTTTATTATTTTATTGGGGTGGTTCAAAATGGTTAACTTTTGCCCATCTTCTATGCATGCATCTGGTTGATATTTTTCCTTTTAGTTTTAACCAAGTTGATTGGGTGTCTTTGAATTTTATATGGCCAGCGATTCAAATATACAGAGAGTACCAAATTTATCGCCATGTTTATAGGTTTTCATAGATCTTAATGTTTCCCATTTTATATTAAAGGGAAATTTAAAATCTTTTAGGTACCATATGTATTTCGCTAGACCTCCCCCTACACACACACACACACACACACACACACACACATATATATATATATATATATATATATATATATATATATATATATATATATATATATATATACAGGGTGAACAGAAAGTCCTTGGACCAATTCAAAAGTGGTTTATTAATAGAAAATTACAAAAATATAAATTAAACAGAATGAAAATTATAAGTTAGGAAACCAAGAATAAATTCAAATTATTTATTTTCAATGTGATGCCCCTTCCTTTCGATTAGACGTTCAATACTCTGTCTGGAGTTACCAACCGAGGCACGCAGCGTTTCCTGAGGTATTTTAGCCCATTCACTCAGAAGAGATGTCTTCAAAGCATCAGCACTTGGATGAGCAACAGAAGAGACATTTGCCTCCAACAAAGACCACACCGAAAAATCCATGGGATTCAAATCAGGTGATGCAGGAGGCCACATCTCCTTACTCCAGAATCTTGGAAAATGACGTTGGCACCAGTCCTGAGTTTTTCTGGAGGTGTGGGATGGTGCTCCATCTTGTTGGAAGGTGAAAGGCTGATCTTTGAAGTGTTTCTTCATCTTTTCAAATGCTTGAACCAAAATATCGTTAATGTAGCGATCTGTGTTGATCTTAACCCCCTGCTCCACGAAAATCAGAGGCGACTTCCAAGATTAGGAGACTGCAGCCCACACCATTGAGGGAAGACGGCTTTTGTAGACGGAAAACTATTCTCACGGAGTAATCAATGTCTGCTGAAGATTTTGCGTAAACTCTGTCGTTCTGATTGTTAACAGTCGCTTCAATTGTGAAGAGTTTTTCATCAGAAAAAAAACGATCCCTCGCTCTGCCGTTCCAGCCTTTAGTTCTCCAAGAAGAAGCTTTGCTCTTTCAAGTCTCTTGTGCTTTTGGGCGGGTGTGAGGTACTGTCTCTTTCTCATATTGTAGGGGGACAACTGGAGATCGTTTTTTACGATGGTTCTCATCGAGGTCACGCTCACATTCATGACTTTAGCCATTTGTCTTGCAGATCTCTTCGGGTTCCTCCTTACCCTCTTTCGGATAGCTTTAATCACCTTCTTTGTCCGAGCAGTGCAAGGTCTTCCACTCCTAGGACGGTTTTCAGATGTACCAAGTTCCTTAAATCTGTTCACAACGTGGTACACGGTGGATTTAGCCACTTTCAAGAGCTTAATAATCTCTGAGTTTGTCCTTCCCGCGCAATGAAGCTGAATTATGGCCTCTCTTTTGCTCATTTTTCTGAAAGTTTAAACAAAATTATTTTAATATTTTTGTTGAAAATAATTAGATCAATAGTTAGACTAGATACTTACTTTATTTGAAAAGAGAAAAAGTGATTTTAACAATATTTAATTTTAAAACTAAAAATGGTCCAAGAACTTTCTGTTCACCCTGTATATATATATATATATATATATATATATATATATATATATATATATATATTTATATATATATATATATATATTTAGTAATGTGATTGATAATTTATATATATATATATATTACAACGAGCACTTTTTCTTTCCCTGTATTTTAATTAAACTAGTAATTTTACTATTACATTAAAATACACTCTGCTCTTCAGACTATTGTTCTAATCTCTTTATATATATATATATATATATATATATATATATATATATATATGTGTGTGTGTGTGTGTGTGTATGTGTATATATATACATATATATATATATATATATATATATGAGAGAGAAAGAGAAAGAAATTTACATAAGAGACAAAAGGATGAAAAACTATAACTACAGCTAAAGAGAGTTGTCGTACGAAAGAATGAACAAATAAAAATATATATTGTTTGGATTATTCGAACTAGGATGTCGCAGTCGGTGAAATCTGCGGACATCTTTGGGTCTTTCCGCCTAAGTTCGAGTTTTAGGTTAACAAGTTCCGAGAAATTCGTGTGCAGAAAGTCAGAGATTACTTCCCTTAACAACAAATATGAGGATTGCAATCCGAAAAAATATCAAAAACAGAAATCACACAATGTTTATTTCTAGAGTTCGTTATGACATGAGAAATATCAGGAATGGTGAGAGAGAAAGATAGATGGAGTGGAGAGAGAATGAATACGATATATATATATATATATATATATATATATATATATATATATATATATATATATATTAAATTATGCCATAAAAACCAAAAGATGGGATGGATAGAGAGAAAGGGAAATGAAAAAGAAGATGTTTATTATCTTCACAGGACCTCACTTGTCCTCTCACCGTTTTTATGACTCCGACCCAGGTTACATTATAACTTTACAAACGAAATAGGAAAATGTTTTTGGATTGAAATATCAGTTTTCGACGGTAATTCTTGGCCTGAAGACGTAGTCCCCCAACGCGGGTGATTGCAGAAACATGTATGCACATATGTAGACATTAATGTTTGTATAAATAAATTTAATATACCTGCTCTGTTAACTCATTGAGCACTCTTTGGTAGACACATGTTGTTTCATTGGATGTACTTCAAGAAACTAAACTGTACTGGATATATATATATATATATATATATATATATATATATATATATATATTGATTATTTAGGCAGCATGTTCTCATTCAGACAAGTATTATTAAACAACACTGAGTGTTTTTGTTTAATTAGCTTTTTTTTGTATTTTTTCTAATTTTTCGAATTGTTCTGCGTAATTCTCGGTCGCATCTGTGGAAGAAAGTCCAGCAGTCCTCTTCGTCCATCTGTTTTTACTTTCGGTTGGTTTTTGCAAGTACTTTCAACTGAGTTTCATCAGTCGTCTTCATGCAGTTTTTTATTACTATTCGTTTAAAATCTTGATGCTTTATATGCTTTAGTTAAAAATTATATCTAAATTTCTTGAATTAGTGAAGCGTCTTATGGGTAAAAAATGTATGCATTTAAAGGGTTCAGAACATTGCTAAGATAAATATACATTGGTTTGAAGATGTGATTTACAAAATGGTACAGAAATTACTTTTTTTATTGATAATTTATAACTTTACATAACGATATATATATATATATATATATATATATATATATATATATATATATATATATATATATGTAACTATGACTTTGATGTAAAATAATGTTGTGCACCATCCTAAATCTGAGATCATCATTAGATTTGGTTATGACCGGTCCAGTGGTGTGGACTGTAGGTGAGTTGTACTCACACACACACACACACACAGACGCTACTACTTATATATATATATATATATATATATATATATATATATATATATAGTCATCCACATACAGTACTGTTCCGCTGTTTCACAACGCATCAGTGCGGCTAGACATCCAACTACTTCAAGCCAGGATTGAAACCCGACCGTTTGTACGACAGTCAAGGCTCCTAACCACTACGCTATTGGCAGCTACTGCGTGAGTCATGAGTTTAACAATGTTTTGACGTCATCCGAACTACCTCTGCTCGATTTGTTTACACAAAGAACATCGCTTATACGCTAATGGTAATTCGTATATCATTTCTCAATATGCTCAACTCAAGATAAAGAGCATTATAGTCATCCACATACAGTACTGTTTCGCTGTTTCACATCTCACCAGTACGGCTACCTCAAGCCAGGATTGAAACCCGACCGTCTGTACGACAGTCAAGGTTACTAACCACTACGCTATTGGCGGCTGCTGAAACCCGACCGTTTGTACGACAGTAGAGAAAGAGAAAGAGAGAGAGAGAGAGAGAGAGAGAGAGAGAGGAAAGAGAGAGAAAGCGAGACCACTTCATACAAGTCGAAGATCTGTGTTCGACGATCAATCCAACATATAATAATGAAAACGTTCTAAATATCCAGGTGTGTTTAAATGGAACTTCATGCGGACCCAGGCAACGCCGGGTATTGAATCATGAGCTGGCTCTGCTCTCTAAATATGAGATGTGATCCTGTTTAACCATAAAAGATGCTTTATCTCAGGCTTTATCTTTTCTTTTTGAGAAGGACTGAATTAATTGTAAATCGCCTGATAGGCCCATACCGGAAAATATCGGCGGAGAGGTTCAAGCTATTCTTGTGAAATCAGAATATAGCCCTCTTGTCCGCTGGCTTTCTATTCACTATTTTAGTGACCTTGTGACATACTTTCCTATTGATGGAAGAAAATAAATATATGTGTTTGTAAATATATGTGTTTGTAAATATATGTGTTTGTAAATATATATGTAATATTGTGTGTCACGCTTACACATTTTTTCATCCGAGTGACTGTCGTTTAGTTGTTACTAGCCTGGGTGGCCGGCGTTGCCCCGGAAGCTATGAGATGTGTGTTGAGCTAAGAAAAAAGTGGTAGTAGGCAAGCAGACTCGAACCCGTACCGCGAAGTAAGAAAAGAACGTGAAAAACAAACGAAAAAATAAAACGTGAGGACTTTGCCGTTGCGTCCATCGCCTACCAGAAGTAGCGATCGTTTAACTTAAGAGCGGTCAATCAAAACAGGGGATGATTTTCGGAAAATATCGAAGAAAAAATTTATTCACCCCTATAGAAAAGTGCCCAGCTGCGGGTGAAAAAAATAATGTTTTTAGCCAATTTTTCGATATTTGTCGTCCCAAGGGTCACGGATCTAAACCATATCAATCTCGTGACAATTCCTGTGCATACATACATACATACATACATACATACATATAGACAGCCAAACATACAGACAGACAGAGAGGTGAGATTTAAATTATAGATGACCTTCCATTTATTGAAATACATAAGTTTACCAATAATTCTTCATAAGTTTTGGTTTCGGTTATAGCTGAAGGAACTCAAGCTGTATATATATATATATATATATATATATATATATATATATATATATATATATATATATATTCTTCCTTAGTTTTGGTTTCAGTTTTAATTCAAGCTAAGGCAGCAAGCCATATGGATATAATTACTAAGTTTTAAATCACAACATTATAATATATAACAATCGATAGAAAAGTGAGTCTATAATAATATATACGAAATCTACATGAATTAAAATATCATATTAAGGCGTATTTTACGACCGGGTTATACCAGGTGTCCCTGCAAGCTTAGATAAATACTTTTGCAGTTTTAACAAAAAAGCTACAATAATATCAGGGCGTCTCGATTCAGGCTGAACATCCATAGAATGCTAACATCAATATATTACATATGAAATTCCACTGTAGAATTTCCACAGTGGTTTTTAGATTATGACGTGAATATGCAAAGGATACATTTGTAATAGGGCTGTATTTCATGGCCTTAACCAATATTGTGCGCAGTGCTCTTAGATGGAGTTTAAAGAAATTTTAATCGTATTTTGAGATACTAGCGAAGAAATTAAAACTTAGTGGAATTTATTTGAATGTGTAAATTTTGTTAACATATAGATTTCTGCAGTACATCTAAACAAACATTTAGTTTTATGTATGAAAATAGACTGATATGGATTGAGATAGTTGGTAATATGGGTAAAGGTTGAAAGAAAAAAGACGGAAAAGATTTATGTAGAAACAAACAAACAAAACAAAAATACGGCAAAGCCGCGCGGTTCAAAAGCTAAGAATGAAACGTAAATTAAATAAATGTATGAAATAGATAAGAAAGCGCGGGAAATAGCAAGAAAAATGTCGAACAGAAAAAAAACGAAAATGTAAAAAAAAAAAAAATGGCATGAACACATCGAGAGAAACGATGGAAAATCCCGAGAAAAAAAAAAAAGCGGCGAAAGTATAAATTGACGCGAAGCAAATAAAAGGCTCAACTTAGATCCAGCATAAATATTAGAAGAAGATGTTGCAAATACTTTATCGCCTGATTCAATCAATCTAACACATGCATAAATCACGACGCCATGAAGAGATCGAGGGTAAAACGCGTCGAAAAACGGCCATAAACAAACGAACGTGTTAAGAAATACAAAATAACCACGAAAAATAATAAAAAGAATAAAAAAAAGAATAAAAATGAATAACGACTGTTATGGATTGTATCATGAAAGTAAATATTAAATATCGCCGAAATAATTACGAAGTACTTCTTATGCGAAACATAATGCTTTGAATTACTTCAAACGATTCGAAACAACCTGCAATTGCGAAAGTTATGCGAAAAATCGATAAATGTAACGTTATAAGTACGTGTTTGTAGATATTGGATACAGGTCACTCACCAAGCAATTAGCTCGCAAGCATACTGGCTCTTTTTTGTGGTTTTATCCCGTAAAAGAAGAAACTACTTACACAAGCGACATTTTGCATCTGTTTAGTATGTCAGTTACGAGAATTAAACAACAACAACAACAACAGCAGCAAGAAGAAAAAAGGAAACTTGCGTTTTGGGGGGGGGCATTAATTTGCATATAAGTGAAGTAATAATATTATAAATGATATATTGGCGAGGACAACCGGTTCAGGTTTTGACAACCGAGAAGAACAATTGCTGGTGGTGAGAATTACGGCGATAATGAAAAGTAGTTTAGTCAGTTTTCCTCCCTTTCGAGATTACAGACATTTGTTGGTGGTAATTGCGTGGATTAAGTGAAGACGAGTTCCGTCACGTTTTATTTAGATTACAATTCTTTATTGTATATTGAAAATATAATCGTTTGAGCAATTCCCGGTGAATTGCCTTTCAACCCAGATATATATATATATATATATATATATATATATATATATATATATATCTTTCTCTCTCTTTCTCTCTTTCACCCCCCCATCTCTCTCTCTTTAAATGATTAAAGATAGAATGAAATATAATTTTATTGTTTATAAACAGTTGAAGCTTGAATTCTGGGGTCGCCGGACGGACGCGACATAGCATGCGTCCGGTTTCAACTTGTCTTTATAAAAAAAATACGTTCTTAATTGTTAAATTATATATATTATCGAATTTTTACATACAGATTACTGAGATTTGGGAAAATCGATGTGATCGGTTTTTGGCCAGAAATTTGGCGATTAAGAGGTCAAAGTTCAACGATTTGACCTTTGAGAACTCTACAAAACTCCTCCGACAATTTTGGTCTACGCCTTTAAAATTCTAGATATAGGTTTCTTGGACAAGGATCTAACTTAATAACTTTGAGCCCAAAACAATAAATTTTAAGGGGTCATAATTGGGATCAAAGTTTTAAAAAAATTGACCTCTGCGGTCTCTTCCAAATTACTCAGACAATTTCTGGTCTAAATATTTGAAATTTTACATAAAGGGTATTCAGAGATAGGGAAAGCTTTTTTATCAGTTTGGGTCGAAAATTTTTAGTTAACAATATATAAATGTATGTATGTATGTCTGTTTGCATGTCTGCTTAAAACGTTTAATAGAGGCGACGGATTTTACCAAGATCAGTATCGTTTTAAAGTTCGATCTTTCATACGACAAATATCGAAACATTTGCTAAAAACATTAATATCTTCCCCTTCAACTAGGCACTTTTTTACAAGGGGGCCACTTTTTTCGTCGATATTTTTAAAAGTTATCCTGTTCTTTAGATTGTCTAGCCATAATTTAAAAAAATGTCGCTTCCGGTTTGGCGGTGGTTGCAACAGCATAACCCTTAGGTTTTACTCCGTTCTTTTCCTCCTTTGTGGTACGGCCTTCCTACTACCACTTTTTTTTTGCTCAACATACACATCTAAACACCCGGACAACGCCGGGCGCCCATGCTAGTATATATATATATATATATATATATATATATATATATATATATATATATATATATATATATATATAATAAATTATACAATTAAAATTGACAGAGCTATTGCGTAGGGATATATACACAGACATACAGAGACACAGACACACAGACAGACACACAGATACATAGACACGTTCACTTTTATAGATATACTAGCTTAGGTACCCGGCGGTGCCCGGGTATTTGGAGGTGTATGCTGAGATAAACAAAACAAAAAAAAAACAAAAACGGTCAATTATTTTAACTTTGATTCCTATTATCCCCCTTTAAAATTAATTTTTTGGACTCAAATTTAGTTATTAAGTTAGATCCATGTCCAAGGAACCTATACCTAAAATTTTAAGTGTTTAGACTCAAAATTGTCGGAGGAGTTTGGTAAAGTTCTCAAAGGTCAAAATTTCAGTACCCTGTATATCAAATTTCGAGTCTGTAGACTGAAAATTAACAGTGTTATTGTGAAAGAAAATGTATACAGAAAGACACACAGACACACAGCCACGTTTACTTTTCTAGATATATTAGCATGGGTGCCCGGCGTTGCCCGGTTATTTGGAGGTGTATGTTGTGCTAAAAAAAAGGTAAATTTTTGTTTACTTTGACCCTATTATGACCCTTTAAATTTATTGTTTAGGGCTTAAATCAAGTGATTAACTTAGTACCATGTCTACGGAACGTATATCTAAAATTTCAAGTGTTTACACCCAAAATTGCCGGTAGAGTTTGGTAGAGTTTTCAAAGATCAAATCGTTGAACTTTGACGCCTTAATCGCCAAATTTCTGGCCGAAAACTGATCCCATCGATATTCGCAAATCTCAGTACACTGTATATCAAATTTCGAGTCTGTAGACTAAAAATTGTCAGAATTATTGCGTAGGGAAATGTACACCGACACACCCAAAGACAAACACACACAGACAGATTTTTTCACTTTTATAGATATATAGATAGACTTTGCATTTTCAATTTCCTTTGGTGGTTGGGTTAGTGCTATTAGTTGTACTCACCAATAGTCCTCACGTAGGCTATCATCAGAAATAACTTACATATAATAACATATTACCTTTCGAACGTCTGACTGACAGAAAGGAGTATTATTATCATTGGCTCACATGACGTTATCATACAGGTCATCAAGGATTTCTCATTTGAAAACCTGTTGTGTTCCCTGGAAGCTAAGTTACAACAAATCTCACCAGATTTCCAGTACTCTCCACTTTTTTTCGATAACAGTTGCAAATTAATTTGCGTTATCACAACAGCCATTTACCATTAATTTCTCGCAGATAGTGGCAATTGTTCTCCAGTGGAATTTCAGTGGCAATAAGCTTCCCTAACGTTCCAGTTCTCTTGGCACTTGTCCAGTGGAGGTTTGGTCAGAACTCTCGCCTCGATCTTTCTATCCTCCTTGACTTTTCTAGACTATATGACATCATTCTTTTTTTGGAGGGTGTGTGGTGATGGAACAATGGGAGGGGATAGGGAACTAATAGATATGCAGCTTCAATGTTCTTGGTTCCATGTAACGTTCTTTACGTGTTACCTCTGCAGCAGTTTGTCCGGCCCGCGCATGTGACTCATGTGTATTAGTCTCCGCATTCAAGTGTTTTCTAAATATTTTAGCTGTTTTCATTATTTTTTTGTATCTTTCCGGCAATAGTTCTGGTTCCAATTTCTCCCATTTTTCTTTCAAAGCTTTTCGGAATTGTTCCTAGTGCTCTCACTATTATATATATTATCTTGGTTTTTCATCATCCATACCCCTTTCAGTTCTCGAGCTTGCTCTGTGTATTTGTTCCGTTTCTCCTTTTCTTTGATATTTATCCTGTGTTAGCTGTAAACTATATGATTTAACAGAACTTTTCTTTCTTTGTTAATTAGTCTTCTTGCTTGGATGGATTTTTCTGTTTGTATTTCCATGTCCAATATGATTTTATGATTCTCGTTTTCAAGTACTTTTGCTAGCTTGTTTGTACCATTTGTCTGTGCGTTTGAAATACAGTTATTTGCAGTGTCCCCAGTTTAATACCCTCCCCACTTGGTCGGGAGTGTTCATGTTTTTGTTTTGGGGAAAGTTTCTTGCATTCGCTTATTTTATGGTTTATCGTTTCGCTCTTTGTCCACAGAGTCTGCATTTGCTGTTTTCTTGCGTTTTGTCGATCTTTGCTTTGAGATGGTAGGTTCTTACCGAGTTATCCTGTGCTGCAGTCTATTAGGGACTCAGTTTTCCGGTTTACGTGTACGTTTTGCATCCCTGTCCAGGTGTTTTAGTTATTCTCACCTTTTGTCATTTTATGAATCGTCTATGTAGTTGTTTATTTTCCCACTTTTTTCTCGTCTTATCCCTTGTCTTTCTGTTTTCTGTTGTGATGATTGTTTCAGTGTCTCTCACTGCCATTATTATCCATTCAGTCTTCTGCATTCTGTATTTTTCTAGTTCTTATTTTTGTGTCATTTACACAGTTTCTATACGCACCGATCCTCTCCCACCGCCTTTTTTTCATCATCCTTTGAATGCAGTGCATTATGCATTGTCTTTTTTTACATAGGAATCACCACGTATCAAGGCCAAGAGGCCACTCGAGGATAAGGCTTAAAGAGTGTACAGTAGAAACTGGAATCTTAGGGAGGCTTATTGCAACTCAAATTCCACTGGAGAACAATTGCCGCTGCCAGCAAGAAATCAATGGTAATTTTGTGATGTTATGAGTTTCCTGGTCTTCTGACCGAGTTACCCTAGTTCTTCTTTAGTCCACCCTATGAAGGATACAGGGTATTCTACCAGTTATACTTCCCATGGATTTATATTTTTTATTAGCTTTCTGCTATATAATTTGGTTTTGAGTAGTTTTCTTGTTCCCCTGAGGTATTCCTTTCCAATTCTCTCTGTAATTTCGTTTGCTTTTATGGTGTCTGCTTTCAGAACTCCCAGGTAGTTATAGACGTCTTGTTCCCCCAATGTCCTCATCTCCGTTTGTTTGGGTAGTTCCATGCCTTCTGTCGTCTTCAGTTCTCTTTTTCTCATAACTAGTAGTGCGCACTTTCCCATACCAAACTCCATTTAGATATCCAGGTCGAAGATAGTATTGGTGTTTATTTGTGTCTCTTGTTCCTTTTAAGTCCTTGCAAAAAGTTGTAGATGTACATCCGGTGGTTCATTTTTACCCTGTATTCGATAACTGTTATCCGACTTGGCACTTTCTCAGTATATTGTTTAAGGACATCATGGCTATAATGAACAGTTATGGTGATAGTGAATTTCCTTGGAAGATGCCTCGTTGTACATTAATTTCTGTTATGCGCTGTCCATTAGTTGTCAGTTTCAGTTTCCATGTTCTTATTGCATTTTCAATCACGTTGATGATCCTGCTGGGTATTTTATACATGTTTGGCATTTTATTGTCCACGCTTGAGGGATCCTACCGTATGTTTTTTACGTCGACACATGCAATGGCTACATTCATTTTCCTTTTTACCCCCTTCAGCATAATATATATATATATATATATATATATATATATATATATATATATATAACTATTTCATTTACTCACATAAAATTAATATACAAAAGTATAAATTCATGCGTAAATTTTAAGTATTTACTTCAAAAGTGCTCAATACGTAGGTTGAGCTAGTTAGCAACCATACATATTTTATGAATTACTATATATATATATATATATATATATATATATATATATATATATATATCAGATCCTATGTTCTTTTTTTTTCCTTTTTGCCATTCTTTGTGTTCCTCGGGAAGAAGTTCCTGATTATCCAGAGAGTTGTAGATTTGTTCCCTCAGTTGTAATTTTAATATTTTCTACATTATAGGTAAGCACGTAATAGGCCTATAGTAACTGGGGACGATTTCATTTTCTGTGTCCTTCTGTATCAGTGTGATTCTACCTTTCGTCATCCAATATGGCATGTTTGTTTCCTGCATGCATCTTCTGGGTCTTTGAGCTAGATTTTCGTGTAATGTTATGAATTTATTGAACCAGTATGCATATATCCCGTCGTTCCCTGGTGCTCTCCAGTTTGCCATTTCTTCTTCTTCTTCTTCTTCTTCTTCTTATTATTATTATTATTATTACTATTACTTAGGAGTTTTCACACGTGCCATCGAAAAACATTTTTTAGAACAATCAGTCGTGTTCGCTGGAGTCTGAGTTACAAAAACTCATCCCAGATCCCCAGTACTCTTCACGTCTTTCGATACACTTTTCAAATTAATTTGGGTTATCGCAATAACGTATACCATTAAGTTTTCGTTGGTTGCACTGGAGTTCGGGTGAAATAAATCTCCCAAGGTTCCAGTTCTCCTCTCATTCATGAAGTGGATGTCTGGCTAGTGCTCTCCTTACTCGGTCTATCCTTCGCGTCCGTCATCGATTATTTTCTGAGATATTTATTGATTTTTCTTTCGAGTGAGAGAGGGGTTTAAAAGACTCCAACTCGTAAGAATAAGCTTGGACGTGGATTTATCTCGCGAATGTTGGCGGTATTTTGATATATTGTTGAAACACTGTAGATTACATTTGGTGATTGATGCTACGGCTCAGAATCACTATTTTTTATACTTCGTTTTATGTCCACACTCACACAAAACACACACACACACACACACATATATATATACATAAATATATATGTATATTTCTATATATATGCATATGAATATATATATACATATATATGTAATATATATGTAATATATATGCAATATATATATATATATGTATATATGTATGCATACAAATATATATATATATATATATATATATATATATATATATATATATATACAAAGAGGGGAAGCCGAAGTCGAGAATAAATGGGAGAGAAAGAGAAGGGAGATATGAAAAAGAGGAAAAGTGCAGTTAGTGAAGGGGGGCAATGAGGAAAGACGACACTGAAACAGGATTTTTAAAGATTTATCGCATTCTGGTTTTAGAGTCAAAAGCTGTATTCACGAAGTCGCATTTTCATCAAAGCCATTCCGATGTGAAAGGTTATCCATATCTTTTTTTTTTTACATTTAATACTAATGGAGAGTTGGTATCTAATCTTACTGAAGCCGATATATATAAAAATATATATATATATATATATATATATATATATATATTAAGCCCCCCCTCTTTGGGTAAGGCACTGTCGTAAATAATCTCACCCGCTACTTGATTGGCTGAAAATGCGAAGCTCGTTGTTTGTTTGTTTACGAACATGCGATTTGAGCACTATAAAAGTGGTGGCGGGTGTCTATTTTAATAGACATTCCGACGAGTTATTAACGGGCGTCAATTCCATGGTCGAGTGGGAGAACTGCTGACTGTCAACACGACGTATATATATATATATATATATATATATATATATATATATATATATATATATATATATATATATATATATACTTTTCTAACTTTGCTATCTGATTGTTGGAAACTTTACTCTTGCTTCTATTAATAATCGTGATATTGTATATAATCGTAACTATACTATTATGTTATTATTAATACTGATTTTGTATTAGTTGATCATATATAATATACTATTACTTATATTACGGATATTCATATGCTATCATTTTGAAACCGAAGTATACTAGTATTTCTATTTTAATGAAGAATCGTTATCTTACTGTTTAACTCGAAACTATAATATTACTTTTGGTAGCTGTCACCTCCGCTCAGTCTTGAAAAAAACTATAGATGACCTACGTGTAATTGTGAGGCAACGGAGGCACAATCGCTAGCCACACCTCTTCTGAATCGGCATAGCCTTTCTTGGAAGAGAGAATTAGGAGTCTAATCCCCTTTTTACACATGACGCAGCAAAGGTTCATCTCATTTTAAAATAACTAGCGTAATTAATATAAAAATTAAAACTTAAATATCGAAAAACAATTAAAATTCGATTTGGCTTCGTAGCATTGTTGATTAGATGAATGTTATTTCTATGATGAACTAATTATATTGATCACATTTATAGTATTATATTAGTGTATAATGTTCTGACTAGGGCTACGACAACAGCATATTCTGTTCATTGTTTTGACCCTCAGGTACATATCCGCCACTGTTAGACACAGTTAATTAACCAAAAGCCACATAACTTTATACAAAAGCATATAAGATATCAACGGATACACATTTGGAAGTCAAAGCAGTGAAAAGAATATGCTGTTGTCCTAGTCCTAGTTATGACTATTATCATAATAAAAACACATTAATGTTTAAAGTAGACGTACATGCTTGTAAATCAACATGATACAACTTTATTGTATGGTTTGCATTCTTGCAGGCCTGATCAGGTATTGGTTGCCACCATCGTTAACTGTGATTGTAACTGATGTGAAACCGACTGAATTGGAATAGAACACCTATGACGTCATTCTATGCCGGTACGTGTTTCACCATCGCTTCCTTATTTACTTACTAGCAGAGAGACCCAACATTGCCTGAGCTTGAAAGAATATAAACGAATATTTCACGCTCCCGTATTTTATTCTACCCGAAATCGGTGAAATCGCCCATTTGTCAATCAAATGTTCTGCTCTAGTTGGGGACGCATAACGAAGCACCGGAAGGAAACATCACATGTCTCTCCGCAGTGATTTAGTCCACAATGTATTGTAGTTTACATTGCACTGTACAGAATATACTGTTGATTTTATAACATTATCTTTTATATAGCAGCAGAAATAAAATGTAAAATGCAAAAGTGAAACATCACGGTTCAAATACGTTCTAAACAGAATAAATTCATTTCAAACGCGCTTCTGTCATATTAAAGAATTTACTGCTGATTTTATATGTTAGTCCTTTCTGCTTATACGGTGATAAATCTTCTCAAATGCCCTTGTGCTGTAAGACTGTATAATGTGTGAACTTTAGTTAAAATCGAACTGTTCCTTCTTTCATCGATTTTTTTCTGGTTATCGATCATCGATAATAATCGAAAACGTTAAGATACAAAACCCACCTAATAGCACTGCCAGGTAGAAAATATACATTTGTGTTAATTACAAAAAATAACCGCAGCCGTTTAGGTATGCATAGGGAATGAAGTCACACACATATTTATATTTATGTAAAAGTAGATAGATATTATTAGTAAAACGTAATTAATGTCATAGCCAAGTTTAATGTTACGCCTATTAAAGTTATGACGAAAAGTACTTTATCTTGTGACTTTATGTTTTTTTTTATCATAATACCAAAACCTTATTATTTTTCTTAACTTCTTTATTTTACCTATATCATTATAGAAAGGAAACTCTCTTTTAATGTTCGAGTTGCATTGTCAAGGTATCAAAGTATTATAATTATAATAATTATAACATGTTCCGTCCTTTATCGTAATAACAACAAGTGAAGCATGTATCCCCCTCCTCGTAAGTGCACAATGAACGAAGCATAAAAAATGATTAAGTTTAGCATTTCTCCCGATTTATCCCCCCAGGGGACGTCAAATCTTGATGAAAATGAGGAAACAGTGAAGTTTTTCGCCTTACCATATGTAAATTTGAGTTCTGTACCATGCAAAAAAAGAAATGACAAAGTGTTCATCATCCCCCCCCACTTCAGCCCCAAAAGTCCCCAAGGCCTTAATATATTTAAATTTGAATTCAGTACCATGTAAAACTGCTAAATAGATACACACAAAAAAATTTAAACAAATATGTTAAAAACTCACAAAAATGGAGTGTTTTTATGAGCTTTAAAAGAGACTCTGAGGAACACACAAGAGTTATCGCGAAGTAGAGAAAACAAAATTACATAGAAATCAGTTACAACTTTTCAGAAAAGTTTTATAAAAATTCAAGGCATCAATTTTATTAATAAGCACAAAAGTGTCAATTTTAGCCATTTTAACCCGAAAGGCACCCCTAGGGGTGGGACAACCGGTGATTTTTCTGGAAAATCCTTTCTGTTACATATTTTTACTCACATCATGTTTAATGTTTGTGCAAAATTTCAAAAAATTCCAAAGCGTAGTTATTCAGCAAAGTGCGAACAGAGGAAGGGAGGAATGGACAAGGTTGAATTTACAGGTCCACCCTCGTTTTGTCGGGGGACGAATATATTATCAATGCGATTCTCGTGTTTAACGTTATGTCTATTATCATACTTCCAAAACGTTAGTTTTAAAATATATGCGTATTGTCATTATAATAAAACGACATACGTGTTACAGTCTTGATTAATGTTATGTCGATGGTCATGGTAACAACACGTTGTTAGTGTTGTATTTTTATATAATCTTATATATATTATCAGAATAAGAATGAGTGGTAATTATGAGTGGTATTGTCTTGTTCCTATTAGTGTAGGAAGAAATCCTTATTAGTTGAATACTGTTTAATGTAACGGGTATTATCAAAGTATGCAAACGTTATCAATTTTATAGAATTCATTATCAGCTAAGGAACACGTTGTTATTTTATGGAATTGTTTATCAAAGGAGGAAAACGTTATTAGTGTCATAGCATTTTTCACAAGGGGGAAAAAGGTTAATAGTGTTATCGCATTGTTTATCGGAAAAGCAAAATCTCTTAGTGTTATATAATTTTTTATCAGAGAATTCAAAACGTATTAGTGTTAGAGCATTTATGATCAGATGAGCAAACTATTGTTATTGTTTATCAGCGAAGCAAAACGTTATTAGTGCTGTAACATTTTTATGAGACGAGTAAAACGGTATCATTGTTATAGCATTGTTTATGAAATGAGCAAAATGTTACGTTTCTGAATTTTTGAATGAGGATTGGTTATTTGTATTATTATTCATCGGACTAATGTTATCATCTTGAGTATGATTTTCACAACATTTCGGTCGATATAACCTCCGACCTTCTTCAGTCGTGTCTTGTCGAACTCAGAAATGTTTCTGTCGAACTCGGGAATTTCGAGCGGAACCCTTTATTTACTTCACAGGGGTAGCGTGCTCTTGTTCCGTCAGCCATGACTGGATACAGGACTAGGTAGAGGTTGCGAATTACTTAGGACTTCTATCCAGTCATGGCTGACGGAACAAGAGCACGCTACCTCTGTGAAGTAAATAAAAGGTTCCGCTCGAAATTCCGTCCAAATTCTCAAGTTCGACAGAAACATTCCTGAGTTCGACAAGATACACCTGAAGAAGGTCGGGGGTTATAACGATCGAAATGTTATGAATGTCACACTCAAGATGTAAACAGTATTCCGATGAATAATAATACGGGCAGAATGTTATTTGAGCTGTAGCAGTATTAATTAGAAATGCAAAACTTTATTAGTGTTATAGCATTCTTTATGATATTCATAAAACGTATTTAGCAGTATAGCATTATTTTACGCAGGGATAAAACGTTGTTAGTCTTGTAACATATTTTTTAAGAGTAGCAAAACCTTATAATTGTTATAGCATTGTTTATCAGAGGAACACAACTTTATTATATTATTTAATTGGAATTCATTATTGACATGAGCATTATTTATTAATTTATTCTCCTAAATGCATTCTCAGCAATTACTGCCATTCATAGTTGTTAATAAATTAATAAATAATACTCATACTAATAATGAATTCCAATTAAATAATATATATATATATACCATTCGGTACGGACCTGACCATGGAAGATCAAATAAATAAACGTGGATTTATAAGACCAAAAAATCCGAGATTGATAGCACTTCAGGCCCCATGACGCAGTGGATAGAAACGTTGAATCGCTACGGTTTTAGGTGATAATTTTCTGAAAATAGCGGTTTCAATCCTACCCAAAGTTGGCCAGAGGTTTACTTGGCCAAAAACGTGGTGAGACGATAACAACTATTGATGGCAGTAATTGCTGAGAATGCAGTTAGGAGATTCAGATTTCTTTTCCCGTCGCGGTTACCACCTGACGAAGGCCAGAAGAATAGTTGGCCGAAACGTCGTGACGCAACAACTAAAGAAAGAGGAGGATAATAGTCTGCAATAAATACATTAATTAAAAATGTATTAGTGTTTTTGCATGGTTTATAAAAGGAAGCAAAACATTAATGGTTTTATAGCATTGTTTATCAGAGTCGCAAATGGTTATTTGTGTTATAGTATTGGTTAAGGTTGCAACATAATAACAAAATCTTATTCACGTTATGTTATCTGTTTGCAGCATCAGTTTCACTGCTTTATAGACATAGTTTTCCATAGTAATATATTAGCATATATTAACCTATCGCTGCTTTATAAAATCCAAATAAATAATTAAAATTAATACACAAATCATTAGTTATTTAATTAGTTTATTTAATTAACGTGTTTGACTCGGATAAACACACATTTCACAGTGCATTCCTTCGGCAAATAAAAATCATTAATCATAATTAGTTTTTTTTTCGCAAATAGTAGGCATGCAACACACCAACATTGGCCGATGGTTTTCTTGACTTTAATTGAATACATGTCTATTCAATCTACAATTCTCGATGAAAATAATCACCATTGTACCATAAATAATTTCAGCAAGTAGAAAAAACACCAATTAACACCATAATTTTTCCGTGGATTCTATTTATCTTTACAATAATGTGCAACAATTAAACATAGATTCAATAAAATGTCAGATCTATAACTCCGCATCTCTGGAATTTGGTGTCGTTATGATGGATTTGGAAGAGCTCTACGTCAAAACAGTGATAAAAAACGTCACGTTCTGTAATTTGGATGCCATTTCGAATATATATATATATATATATATATATATATATATATATATATATATAAAGTCGGATTATGTAGGTGCTAAGTCTACAATAGGTTAAAGTTAATATATTTTTTATCCGGAAATTTAAACTGCATTCTTTATTTTTACTTTTGCATTTTTTATTCAAAGCTTCTTTAAATATATATATATATATATATATATATATATATATATATATATATATATAAATTATATATTACAATTATCATAATAGCTTTATCTAAACACGCCCATAATATATGAATATATGTATACGTAAATGCATATATATATATGTATATATATATATATATATATATATATATATATATATATATATATATATATAAGTGCGACATTCTTCTTCTGTCGTTGAGCACTTTCATCGTAAATTCGCGGCGAGATGGCGTTTAAAAGCACTTCCCCTAAACTCCTGTATTTACTTCCGGTGGGCTGGAGAAAATATGATAGGCCACGAAGCCAATATATGAATATCTCGACCAGCAGTAATTACCATTTCCTATACTGATCATTGCGTAAAAAACACTATTGCTAATATTTATTTGAAGAATGCTACTACTACTACTACTACTACTACACACATACACAAACACTCATATATATATTTATATATATGTATATATACATATATATATATATATATATATATATGATATTTTCACACAATTAAGTCAATGAAGATTAAATGGGACCATCAAATTGTGTATTTTCGTATTCGTTACAATTATTTCGTGACCATTCGGACAAACTTCATGTCAGTCGTACATATTTAAAAATGGTTTGTCCTTAGAGGGTGAAAGACACTATTAAATATACATAAGATCGATAAATTTTAAATCCCTATTAAAGAGATCAAGCAGTTAAACCTACCCACACCCATATACTGTTCATAACTTGTCCTATGTGTGAATACCCTTTATGTAAATTTTCAAAGGTATAGACCAACGATTTCTGAATAATTTAGTAAAGACTGCAGAGGGTTCTTTTAAAATTTGACCCCAATTTTTATCACTTAACAGTAATTGTTTTGGTCTCAAATGAAAACAAAAGTTTGGCTCATATCCAAGTTACCTACATCTTAAATTTAAAGTGTTTAGACTCAAAATTGGCTGAGGAGTTTGCAAAGTCAATTCCTTCAACTTTGACCTTTTGACAGCAAAGGTTTAGCCCCAATACGGATTGAAATGCTTGCCACATGTCTCAATACGCTTTATGTAAAATTTCATATGGTTAGATTCAAAATTAGCTGAATAGTTTGCTAGAGAAAAGGTTAAATCTGTTTTAACTTTGACCCCTTGGCTTCCAAATGTTCGGCCAAAACAGATTAAAAAGCTTTCACTAGTTCTAAATACCCTTTATGTAAAATTTCAAACATTTAGACCAGAAATTAACTGAGTAATTTAATATAAACCGCAGAGGTCATTTTTGTTTAAATTTGATCTTAATTTTTACCTCTTATCCTTATTGTTATCGGCTCAAATAAGATGTAACAAAATAGTTTCATGTCAAAGTAATTTACATTTAAAATGTCGAGTGTTTAGAACCAAAATTAGCGGAGAAGTTTGATAGTTTTCAAAGGTCAAATCGTTGAACTTTCAAATTTCTGGACAAAAACCGATTAAAACAAGTTTCGCAAATCTCAATACTCTTTATGTCAAATCTTGAGTCTGTAGACTGAAAATTAACAGGGTAATTTGATTAGGGATTGTACACACACAGACACACACTCGGACAAACAATTTCACTTACACATATATATATGTGCGTGTGTGTATATATATATACATGTGTGTATGTATATACATACATGTATATATGTATGTATGTATATATGTATGTATATACATATATATATATATATATATATATATATATTCCATCGATATGGGATACAACTCTTCTCGTATATTTATTTTTGTTCGTAAACCTTGATCAAGTCTCCATATTACTTAAGCAAAGCGTTGAGATGCATTTATGGGTTTTAAATCCACGGTTTTCCACTTGATTTATTGTGTATGATTTATGATCTTATTTTATCAAATAAATGAACAGCATAGGAGAGGATAGGGTAGAACACTATGCTTCATGATAAGATCATATGAACCAACATTTAGTATCTCAGTGCGAATACTGTTGTATATGTTTTTACCATATGATGCCATCTTACTAGGTATCATGCCCCTTTTTTTAATAGCTAGTTTTATTCATTCATTCGTAATATTACCTAACAAAACTATGACACCAGAGGGAGTGAATTCACGCTTTCATATGGTCACCACGCATTAAATATAAGATTTCTCTTCCGTACGAGACAAGGTTATTCAGAGATAATACAGAACACAGCTCGGTATTATCCTCTCATTCAAAAGTAAAAATTTGCTGTCATTAGTCGACCATATTAGGAATTACCTCGTAATATACATTATGGTAACCATTTCAGGTGCGAACCATCTGTTTATCTCGGTATTGTTTCGATTCGTACTGGATTCTTCTTACAACTTGACGCAAGCAGTGCCAATTCCGGACGAGTGTGGTTGGTATTTTGCAACACTTGCCTCACAATTACG
Organism: Euprymna scolopes; assembly: GCF_053919585.1. Lineage (NCBI taxonomy): Eukaryota > Metazoa > Mollusca > Cephalopoda > Sepiida > Sepiolidae > Euprymna > Euprymna scolopes. The sequence continues at coordinate 51,822,744 of NC_136519.1, read as the reverse complement.
CGTGCAACCACCCTTACATGGGGTATAATTTATATCTCCAGACTGAAAGAAGGCGTTTTAAAACGATACATTAGTTTTATATTCTTCCATTTTCTCATGCCTTACACACATTTAATTTTATATATTTTCCTCCTACAAAATCCCATCCTCACTAACGTTATTTCCATGTTTTCTATGGTTGGTGTATTATATATTTTATTTGGCATATATCATAGCAAATAATATACAGCCAGCAGCAGCCAATTCCTTTTGTGGTTTGGTCCCCAAGCATAAAAAGTCAGATCTTGCAATATACGGGACAAAGGTATAAAGAGGCAGGGCAGAAGATGTAACTATATTAAAATATGGAAGTAGATGGAGTATATTTGGTTAATAAGGAGATCGGAGAAGTAACCGACTTTCCCAAATGTTCACATAAAACTAATCTGTAATTTTTATTATATATATACTTGCAGTTCAGCCGGATTTTGCTCAGACCCTATGTACTGTACAGAACTTTATGTGCATATGTATATAGATATGTTAACAAAAGTTGACTCATGTCCTGGTAACCTATACTTAAAATTTCAAATGTTTAGACCCAAAATTAGCAGAGGAGTTTATAAGAGACTGCAAAATCAACTCCTTAAATTTGGCAGCCAATTTTTCGCTCAAAATCTAATTAAAAAGCTTGTTGCGTGTCTGTATACACTTTATGTAAATTTCAAATCATTAAAAAATTGGCTAGATAGTTTGCTACCGACCGCAAAGGTAAAATCTGTTGAATCTTAACCCTTTGGCGGCCGGATTTTCCACCAAACACCGATTAAAAAGCTTGCCTATTGTCTGAATACAATTTATATAAAATTTAAAATGTTTAGGCGACATATTGACTCAGTAATTTTGGAGATCACAGCGGTCAACTTTTTTTTAACTTTGGCATTAATTCTTACTCCTTAACTTTATTGTTTTGGGCTCAAATAAATAAAAAGAATTTGATTCATGTCCAAGCAAACTATATCTAAATTTTCAAGTGTTATGCCCCAAAATCTTCGGAGGAGTTTGGTAGAGTTCTCAAAGGTCAAATTGTTGAAATTTGAGTCTTTGACAGCCAAATTTCTGACCGGAAACCGATTAAAAAGATTTCCCCAAATCTGAACACAGCATATGTCAAATCTCGAGTTTTTAGAATGAAAATTGACAGAATATTTTGGTAGGGAAATGTACACACACAAACACACAGAGAGACAATTTCACTTGCATATATATATATATATATATATATATATATATATATATATATATATATGTTTCCTATTTTTAATTACCCCGAATGGATGAAAGATGGTTGCAAATTGCAGTGTTATGATGACATAAATAATGCACCCATGACCGAAAAGCATCATCGGTCTGTTTTAGATATTGACGGTGTGAGACTCTGGCAAATGAACCCCTGTCCGGCACGTTTGCTAGAAGCTAACATCAGTCAAAGAATTATTTGCAAAATTCATTAAGAAGACACACAGACACATACACACACACACACACACACACACACACACACACACACACACACACACACACATATATATATATATATATATATTAGTGTACGTGTTTTTTAGAATCTAAGAGAATTAGGAGATATAAATATCATCATATAAATAGTTTTCAATATTCGTAATAGAGCATTAATGAATATAAAAATATTAACATATAACGGACGAGTAACATAACGTAGATTTGGGTTTAAACATTCCTGAGCATTAGTTTTTGACCTGTCAAAGCTTTAGGCACAAATTAATTGTGAATTCAATAAACCCTACTAGCTAGATTAATACTTACTAGCAGCACCCGTGGAAATTCGAAAAATGAATAAAAATAAAATAAAACAGATAACGACTTTAAAACAAATTTTAGTCAATTCTTTTTTTAACTTTTACATCTAAAAGGAATTGATTACAAATAAATTAGATACCTTTTCAGTGAAACTTTTACACATTTTGTTTTCAATAATAATTTTTTAATATAAATTATGAAGTCAATAAACTGGCACATTTTTTTTTAATTTTAAAAAGACTTTAAGATAAAAATAAAACTCTCTTACTCTCTCCTTTCAACATTACTTGTTTTTTTAAATTATAATATAGCTAATTTCAAACCGTAAACAGACAGCCATGATTTTTGGGGGATTTGAATATATTTTCGGAGAAAAATTTGTATAAATGTTTTTCAACTAATAAAGATCCACTATAAAAGGAGGTAATTCGTTTCTCATTAATCTTTACGATGATCGTATTTTTTGTGACATTACATAAGCAAATCCATGTTTAGACTACATAAAGGTAAAGATATCCTTTAATAAGTGGACGGTAATTATTTTTTTCTGGTTTCTTAGTAAACGATTCATTTAATTTAACTTTTACGCTCAATTCTATTCATGCATATTTTCTACATTCTCCAAAATCACAGTTACGATGAAAACTTTAGCACACACACACACACACACACATATTTATATATATATATATATATAGTTGATCTTACCTATTTGTGTGAAACGGTCTTTACCTAAATGCTGTCTGAATAATGTGGTAAACAAGCGTATACATATATAAAATTTAGACCTGTGTAAGAAATCTGATTTGGTATTATAACAAGTAATATCTACGCATGCGCAAATATTAATTTATACGTTCAAGTCGCTGAATTTTGAGGGTTTTTGTACTCATCAGTCGGTAGCTTAAGCGGTAAGGACTGATGATTGAGCGCTAAATGTGTTTGTTTCCATTCCAGCAAATATCACCAAATAATTCTTCAAATTTTATAAATTATTACAATATATTGGGTATAATATAATATCTAATATAAAATTTTATTGATGACAATATTTAAGAAATTTGCATGAATTAAATACTATATTTAAGCGTATTATATGAGTAGATTATGCCTTAAAGTTTCAATAATATATATTGATTACAATATAATAATCTATACAGTTTTAACACTAAAATAATAAATTAGAAAACTCTATAAACTCATATATTATACTTAAGCTAATTTTACGACTAGGTGGGCAATGCCTTACGTTCTGTTAGTATATATATATATATATATATATATATATATATATATATATATATATATATACTAATGATGGAAAGATTTAAATATTTGTCTTGATTCCGATACAATTACCAATTCCTTACTTGATTCCCGATTCCGATGCAATTACCGATTTTGATTCCGATTCTGTAGAAATCTGTAGATATTAACCTATAAAACTCTTTTTCTTCCTTATTATCACAAAACATATAATAAATGTGCAGATATTTTCTCAAATGCGAAACCACACTTGTGGGGAAGTGATTTATCGATTTGAGCTTTAATGACTGTTTCAAACCAATAAGTGTTTATTATTAATTATTACTACCAACAATGTCAGATTTAGTTTTGAAAAAATTAAATAAAAAAATAACTAAAGAAGCATATTTGGCATCACAAATAAGACATAGATTTTTCCTATTCCGATACCCAAAATGTTCCAATTTTTTCCATTCCGTTTTTGATTAATCGTCCAAACGCACGCACAAACAAACACACACACAAACACACACACACACACACATATATATATACATATATATATATGTATATATATATATATATATATATATATAAGGAGCGAGAGAGAGAGGAGATAGAGAGTTGTGTTCTGAACATTTTACGTTCAAAGAAAATTATGATTAGGAACTAACAGAAAAAAATATACTTTTTTTTTTGTTTTGAAACAAACATGACAATCTTAAGTAAATTCACTATATTCTGTTCTATTTTTTTAAACATCGATTATTCTCGCGTACACATTTCGAACATGTTTTTCTTAAGGTTACATGCATAATGCTAACAAGATTTTAACCCAAATCTGTTAATGATAAACATCAAGCAACATAAAACAATTTTACACAATGTTCTATCACATCCTTTTTACACATTCGGACTCTCCTTCTACCGCATATTTTTGACAATAAGATAACTTAAACATTTCTTCCGAACATGGTCGCTGTCCCCTATTTTATCTGGGAACATGTTCGGCTTTTATGATTCAAGTGATTAACGTGAAATAATGCTACTTTCCTTCACTAGGAAGAGAAACGAGCGACGTCTATATTGTCCAGAGATAGATATTTAACACTATATCATATCTAACAACATATGATAGATTTACAGTTTCTGATTTCTGGTCGAAGATCACATTTGTTAGGTAATAAAAAAAAATTCATACGTGTACATTAATTCTCTCAGAAGAAAAGAGTGGGGTTCTATTAAGTAGGTTTAACGCCACCGTGTGAATGCGGTATTGTGTTGAAAATTGCCGGCTAAAAGTAATATCAAAGTTTCGATACAATATGAAAAACCCTTGATTACAGTGTTGTTAGTGTTCTGATGCTACACAATTGATTTGCTCTTATTTAATATAGGAAAAACCCCATCTGTACTAAAACAATTTTCAATTTAATCTACTTCCGGATGACCCGTTTTGGGGAGCTGGTTTTTCCCCACATTAAGAACAATTTTGTGTCGAATTTTGCTCTCATGGAGAAGCAAATAAATCGCGATAGATTCACAGTTTTCTTAAGAGCATTCATTACATCGCCCTATCCCCACCCTTAGCTCCGACAACAACTTGTGAATTAGCATGTCGATGTGTTTCTAACGATTACACGCCTTCCGCACATCGTATCTGACGTTCTACAACAGAAACAAGATTTTATTAAAATATAACATATGTTTATATTATTTCCGTTTGTGAAAAAATAAAACCGAAACATAAAGCAAGCCAAGACCCACGATAGGGGACGGGGCTTTCTCTACTGTTCCGTTTGTTTATCACCTTTGGTCGATCAACAGAGAGCTTGGCTTTGTTCCTATGAAACGTATGCTTAATGATATCCGAAACATGAATAAAATATGACGATGATGAACGGATGCAAAATATGCGAGTTTCATTCGCCAAACAATGATTGATCTTTGTCAGTTTCTTGTTCTTATTTATCTGTACATATCTACAGCTTCTCTCCCTCTCATGCATCTGATTCTCTATCCCTTTTTTGTATAAGCATATAATATATATATATATATATATATATATATATATATATATTGTTTTTGGCATCCTTTGAGATGAGGCATCATACTTTGCGTATTAATTTTTTTGTTTTTGTTTTCCGGACTGTTATCCTCAACTTCAAACTTCCATGGGACTCGTGACATTATTGATAAAGCCGTTGAGTAGCTACGGTTCCAGGTCACCCTTGTTAGAAGATAGCGGTTTCAATCCTACCCAAAACAAGCAACACTGACAACGGCAAGGCTTGGCGGTTGCATGCGAAGTCCAGGAAGGTTTGGCCAAGGACACAAAATAGAATGGTACAACACATTGATCTTTTCGATACATTGATTTGAGGTTCCATGCTAATATATCTTGAGTTGCAACATTCAGAAACAATAATAGAAGCTGATGCCGACTTCCTCTGACTATTTACTATACGCCTATAGGATGAGTGTCCACTTGCATTGTCAGCTTGCTAGCACACTTACTAGAGACAATAAAGAAACACTATCCATCTCACCAGTTGGATGTAGACATTAGATTTTTAATTTTTCACAATCTTTGACAGATTTTTTAATTGTATGTTTGAAACCGAGAATAGGCGCCATCACTGTTATTTTCATTTTGTTAAATACTAAAGCGGTAACTGGTTCCGTCAAGATCTTTAAATAAAAAATAGTGGGCATGCAGTTTTTTTTTGCATTTATCTTTTTTAAAGCGGGTAGAAGGCAGTTAATGGTCCTGATAAGTGTTGAGATACCAAGAGGTGACGCAAAAAAAATGTTGATGAGGGAAAAGGCAGTTTTTTAAAGCCGGTAGAAGGCAATTAATGGTCCCGAGAAGTTTCGAGAGACAAAGGCTGTACCTGAGGTTAAGCAAAAAAAAAAAATAAAAATGTAGACGAGAGAAAATGCAAAAGACAAGATCTGACGTAGAAATTGGGGAAGGGATAAACGGAGGACCCTAGCGGTGGCAAAAGACTACAAGGGAAGACGTGAAAGTTAATACAGGAAGGGGCGAAAAGCAAAAGTAATAGTAAAGCCGGTTGCAGGTTAAAAGCTAAGACACGACTCGAAACGAAGCTAAGACACGACTCGAAACGAAGGACAAATCGGACATGAAAGGGATCTAAAGGCTAATAGAGGGCACTGAGGAGGTCGGCAGGTAAAGATTTGAACTAAAAGAAAACGAAACACATAAAGAGACACGATTGGGACATAAATTAATAAGTTGCCCCGTCGAAGTAAAAAGCAATTCAACTAGTGCACAATTTCCTATGTCATAACGGATAACGTATGTCGTCAAATTCGTTAAGCTCGTCGATTAAAAATACTGGTCCGTTTTAAATTCCGTGCATGTTGTTGAATTTGACAAAAAGAATGACGTATTCGATAAGATACACTTAAAGAAGGTCGAAGGTAACATGGGGCGAAATGTTATGAAAGTAACACTAAAGATGAGAACAGTAGTCCGAATAATCCAAATAATACGACCTGCTTTCTTGTATTTTACATTTTTTGACCACTGTGCAAACCTGTACACTATCGCTTGATCATAAAACCCCATTTCTGCTTTTGCTTCGTTCACATGTCATCTCGACAAAAGATTATTTATTTACGGCCTCGGTTGAGTTTTTACGGCCCGCAATTTCGCTGACAACACGCCAGGTTGACATGAGCTTACCATGTCTTCAATATTCTTCTCCATTCTTGGTCAGTAAATATTATTTTCATTACAGCTTACCTGCCAGCATAAGCCAATGTTTCGCGTAGTCAAATGTTTTATTCTTTGATTTTGTGTATGGGGACTGCAACAAGGTTCCTAAACATTAAACAATCGTAACATATGTGTCATTTATTCGCACGTCTTTCATTTCTTCCTCAAGTCTTTCATTTCTTCCTCTATATGGTTAGTATCAGGCGAGAATTTTCATCGACAGAACTGTTTTCAATTGCCTCTATGCATATTGCAACATAGTAATTTTTAAACTCAATGCAATAACTAGTGATGAGACGATTCCAATATTTTTCCAGACTTCGACGCAATTCACGATTCCAATACAATTACCGATTCCGATTATTTATTAATCTCTAAACATTTAACTATAGAGTTGTTATTTTCCTCGATTTATATAAAAAACATGTTAAATATGTTCCCTTTTCTTATGCTGTAATAACATGCAAAAAATTAAGTGTAATGTTTACAAACATCTCGCTGCACAACGTGCCAATAAATATAGCCCAACATTTCCAGTAGCATTTTACAATGAAATGTGCCTTGTTTACAGAAAATATAAATTAAATGTAACGATATGTTATTGGATATCCGCTTCGGTATGCGTTTTAATCTTGCATAGAAAGTGGTGTTTATTTACTTGATCTCTATATGCAATTGATGAAACAACGATTCTTCATCATCTGTTTCTACAGTGTCTTGTAAAAATATATATAACTTCCCCATACCATTTATAAACTATTAATGATAGTCCAAACTCAACAGGGAACTATTGTTAATTCAAAATCATAACACAACGCTTGGGAGGTATTTCGTTGACTTAGTACCTAAAATGTTATATAAACTAGTCCAAATTGAGAGCAGGCAAGTTTGCTGGCTTGCAAATGTAATATATGATTTTCCATCAATTTCTGTGATTTTACTTTATTTTCTTTGGCGCCACAGAACAATAAAATATATGATATTCCCATGCATAAATATTTGGAAATGTATGTAAGAACAAAAGCAATATACGCATAATTGTTTTGCTTAGCACCAAATTAGATCTGTTTTTTTAATACATTTCCCGCAACGACATAATAGTGTTTTGCTTTAATAGTGGTTTTCTTATATTCACCGGCCCTTATTCCATACCTCTCATATTTGAATACATTTTAACAATGGAAGAAGATTAGAAATCTGTATATTGGCAAACAGACTTACGTCAAAAGTAAAGCGGCAAGACAAACAACCTATAATATAAATCTCACCTGCGTGTTTAAAATTAAGTATGTATGTATGTATATATGTGTTATGTATTTGTATATATATATATATATATATATATATATATATATATATATATATATATATATATATGTATATATATATCATATTTGTGTCAGGTCATGGCATATGCTACTGGTACCATGTAAGCCAGTGCTACATGCCTCATGGTCGGGTCAGCGGCGATTAAAATGGTTCCCCCACCAGATTTTTTTGGTGAGGAGGGTAGCTAGTCTTCCTGAAGGATTAAAAACAAGACCTCCCAAAGGGCGAATGAACCCTCTTCCGGGGTCAAGGGCCAACTAGCACCATGTGTGTTTTTGTGTATGTATGTGTGTGTTGGGGTGGAGAGGGGTCCTGCAAGCCGTGATAAAAGCAACCTTTCTAGGAGAAGCAAATATCTAATTAAAAAAAAAAAGCGGGAGGCAAGTACCCGCATTAAGCTGGTCTGCAGTTTGACTTGTTGCTGGCGATCTTGATCGTTTTTGTTGCTGGATCTCAACATTCTGAACCGAGACAGAGAGACTTAGCTGTCGTATAAAGCTAAGACTCTATAACATCATCTGTGTCTATATACTCCCTCAGGGATTTGTCTATAAAAATGGGCCTGGGGCGATGGAAACGTTGTGATATGTGGAGGCTTGAAATGCTGGAAGCATGTAATAATTGATCTTCAGTGCCTGCTTGAGCGTGTGAATTCACCGGTAGGACTAAAATAAAGTCATTTTTGGGCTCATGGGCTAAGTGTCTGAGGGAGTGGCACTCGTCTGACAAGACGTTGCAATCATCATGAATATATGTAAGTATGTTTTTATGTTTGCCTACAACTTTTGACAAAAGCGACAGATTTTCACGAGATCCGCACTGTTTTGAGCGTGCCCTTTCGTACAACAAATATTTAAAAAATTGCCCAAATACATTAATTCATTCACCTTCCACTGGGCACTTTTCTACAAGAAGGAATCGCTTTTTTCGCCGATATTTTCGAAAGTAACCTACTCTCTTCGATTGACTACCCTTAGTTTAAACCCATATCACTTCCGGTTAGGCGATGGCCGCAATGGCAAAAACGTCACGTTTTTTCACGTTCTTTTCTCAGTCGCAGTACGGGTTCGAGCCTGCTTGCCTACTACCACTTTTTTGTTTTTGCCCAACACACGCGTTCAAACACCCGGGCAACGCTGTCACGCCGGCTAGTAATTTATAAACAAAATGTCAAAGCAGAAACACTCTTTTACAATGGCCCCAGTATATCGTAAAATAATTCTGCTATTTAAAAAGCTGCGGCTCGATAAAACGCTGCAAATTTTTAAGACACAACTGACGTTAAATGACGTAAACACATCTTATTTAACTGGCCACCAATTAAGTTCTGTATTGGTCTATTTTTTCATTTATAAAAAAATTAAACCAGAAAATGAAAACTTCGTAAAAAAATAAAACCAATAGTTTTTTTTTCTTTATTTTTTCCAGTAAGTTAGACATGAGTTTAAGTGTCAATATGATTAATTGTTTCTGGGTAATGAACTAGATAAGATATTGGAAGAAACCTGGTTTTCAATCCGTGTCGTTAACTACTTAGTCACTGTCACCCCCTGTCTTTTCTTTTTATTTATACTGATGGAAGCACTATTTTACTTTGATGAAGGAAATGAATTTATTCTTTTTAATCTAAATCTTATGTACAATCAGGCGAAGTATATACACCCGTTTGATTAGATTGTTAGGCATGCGTCAAATTATTGGATTATTTATGATGAATATTTTCCTAACTCTAAATAAAGAATTATAAATTTTACTGTTTATGTGTCTATTTCACATTTATTTTTATATTTTCATTTGCAAAAAAAAAATAATAATAAATTGCGCACAAATATTGAACGATTGTTTACAGAATTAAATGTTGTGTTCTTTTTTACATTAAAATTAGTACTTCGTGCTATTTGGATTATTTGGATTACTGTACTCATCTTGGGTATAATTTACAACATATTTTGGTCGATGTAACATCCAAACTCCGGGAATCTTTCCGTCTAAATCGAGAATTTGATAGAAATTTCGAACGAAACTACTTAGCCACTGTTACTCCCATCTTTACTTACTATCCATGTTACGTTGTCGTATCATAAATGAGCGTTTGTTGTATATTGGTTGAAATTGGAATGGAGATGATATATTAAAACGTGTCTATTTATAAAAGATTGAGTGTTTGATTATCTTATCAGAGTTAATGACGTTGTGTGTGTGATCGTCTAGTCGTCTTTCTATTACATATGTTCATATGCTGTTAAGTGTGAATATGTGTGTGACATGTCATTTGAACATACCTTCTGCCATTTTGTTGGTCCATCTGGAAATTCTCGTCTGGGAGGGAGACTTGATACCTGTTTTTGGGGACGAAGATTTATTTCACACCAAGACAAGAATTTGGTTCTATAGTTTATTTCACTTTTCCAGATGTCTTGCAGAAGGAGGAAAGCGAATTTGGCCTGTGTTGTTTTTTCTTCTGGGTCTTATTTCTACCACGTTAGCGTTTGTTCCCCACCCCCAGCGAAGGGGAGGAGACAACGGCGAAGCCGTCTGCTCTCTTCCAATCCCATCCAAATCTCTTCGTTTCAGCTAACCTGATCACATAACTCACACGCAATCCAATCAGCTGATTTTAACTTCCTGTCAACGTTTCTACACTGTAATTCACACTCTCCCTATTCTCTCTCTATCTCTCTCTATCCATTCTCTAACATTCCTTCCCCCATTATTTATAAAAAATATATGGCGCAGACATACATTTTTTTACTACCCACTTTTTCTTAGGGAATCCTAAGTTCACCCCACTGGCAAAGGAACTGTCATACCATTATTCAATAAATCATAATTCAAATGAATAAAATTACATCCACAAATAATACCATGTGGCGTTAATCCTTGAGCCCTCGAAGGTCAACAACTCTCTGTGACCCCGTGGCCTCCATCTCGCATCTTAGGATCATGCAGAGATCACTATATCTCTTGTCACGCTATAACGCGTTTCCACAAGCACATGCCTCATGCGAGATATAAGATTTTTCTTATAACATTACGAGAAAATTTTACTATGTCTCCCGCCGAATTACGAATCCGGAGAAAAATCACACGAAAAAACGACACACAAAAAAAATACTACAACCATTTCGAACATTAGAATAAATATCGACTGAACCTTTGACTCTTCCAAACTTAAGAACTAGTTGACTCCTTATTCAACCCAGTAGTTTATTTTTTCTCCCATACTGCTTAAATCATATTTCTGTCTCTTTTTTCCTATTTTTTCATTATTATTACTATCATTGTTAATTAAGTAATAACATATTCTTACTTATAAATTAATCATTATCTCAATAAACCCCACAAGACAAAAATTCACTCCTCATCCATTCTGCGAAAAAAAAAAATACATGTCCAAGAACAAGAAAAAACCTGCACGATTCTGAGAAAACATCAATCGCATGAAAATATAAATTAAAAAAAAAATTCTTATAATCATTCACAAAGTCCCATCTCACCAATAAAAAGTTACAAATAACAAAACATAGGGGAACTTCATTTGCTCCCTGATGTTGGACAGAAATATATTTCGCTTTGCTATATTGGAAAAACTTTTTTTTCGACGTCGGTAACCGCGACTGCCTTTCAGCGAAAAATAACGGGATTTCCACCAATGGATTTTTCCATGTTGATCCTATTCGAAATCACAGAATCCCATCACCCAAAGACAACACTTGTATTTTTTTTCTTAATCTAAAAAACTATATTTTAACATTTCATTAAACAGTTTACATACAATGAATAACATTTTTCCACACCAGAAAAAAATTCTTACGAAAACAAACCGTACAATTAGAGAAAAAAAATTTCACAGTAGCAGAAAATGTCCCTTGCTTCTTAACAAAAAAATACACATTGTTTTCCTAAAAGTACGCAAAGCTTTTACAATTTAACCACATTTTAACTGTATATAATTGTTTAACCTATAAATTCATAACAAATATTTGGGTGACGTGTTTCTCGTAATTGTGACAAGTCTCTTCATTCACACTGTGTAACTAAAGTTTATATTTCTTTTCTATTTCTTTTTTTTTCTTTCTATTTTACACATTGACTGCATATTCAAAATTAACAATTTATTATCAGTATGTAGATTGATATATCTTCTTTTTACATTTCCTCTGTTTTACACCGTAACATAGCATTTTTTTCTTTCTGTGTTTTCATATTTAAAATCAACAATTCGTTATCTGTATGTCGATCGTGCTATCAGTTTTTTATTTTTTATTTCTCTTTATTTAGCATAATATATAACTATACATAATTTTGATATGTCTTTTTTCCGTTGTGTCTATATTTTGTTTTTTGTTTTCACTGTTGTTCAATGAAAGGACCCTACGTTGTTTTTTCCACACTCTTTCTGGGTGTTCTGGTCCAAGAACGGCACAAGATGAGCGTTTGTATAAATATACGGTGCAAACATAGAATGTTTTCTATGTCTCCCGTCTTACATAGTTTATTCGGCCGGACCCTTTTTACGGCCCATATTGCATCATTCAGGGATGTTGGTAAAGTAACCTCATGTTCGTTAACAGCTGTCTTCCAGCCATCCCATGCCAAATCTAATATCAAGGCGCCTCCCGTCTTATCTCAAAAGAAATATTGCCGACATATCATCCGACAGATATCTGACTTCTAAAGTTCTTACGTATCAGCGGCATATATTCTATCTTTTTTTCTTTCTCCTACTTCAGATTCACTACATAGTGGCCACGTCACCACTACACGCCCGCTCTTGCGTTGGAAGTTCTGTTACTCCCAAGATTGGACATTTTCAATCAGCCGAAGCTCACAAGCGGCCCTATCTGCAAGCTTAATCTATGTGGGTGCATTCTATCGCGCACCCTCGTTGCAGCTACAACAAGCATTTTAAGCCCCTAGACCTGCAGTACTCCCATCTTTATTGTATGTGAAGAATATGATCTTCAACCGTAACACCGGTCAGCTTAATCAAGCTACATACAGACGGCGAAAATAGCATTTTTCATAATCGAAAAACTATTTAAAAAAAACAAACTTGCAGGGTCCTGTGAATCTCTTCCAAAAAAAAATGTTAACCGCCTACGTAAATTTAAACCTGCCCCCTTTTTAAAATTCTAATTTGAATATACCGACCATTTTATCTTAATCTAATCTTCTGATTTTTTTTTTCTTTTTCTTTTCGAATTTTTAATTATCATTTTGCAGACTCCTGGAAAACAAAAATTATACATTATATAATACAATATCAAATCATCAATACACATTTTTTCTAACAATGAACATTAACTTCTTAGTAATTACCTAAAACAACCTTCTTCACTCCTTAAAAATGTTCAAAAATGCCGTTAAAACTGGAAAAAAACAATGTTCACTATCTACAGAAACAGTCCATTGCTTCTAGCCTTAACAAAGAGCATCAATTCTTTTTTCTTTTTTCTTTTCTTTCTTTTCTTTTTTTACCAGTTCAAAACAAGCGGTGCCCATTTCCTCTATAAACTTCTGTAACGGTGTAAATATTTCAAATTATGATTGACACATTCCAAACAATTTCATTTGTGCGTGTTCCCATTACATGTTCTTACTGTCTCATCGGTCCATTGTTTTAAACAGAATAACGTAATTCTTTGTTTTTCCCTTCATTAAGTGATATTTTTCTTCGGTTCATAACGAGCTTATTCCTAATACGATAAACATTTTTTAAACTATTTTCTATATATAAAGTTTTACATCTGTGTGTCTGTATGTCTTTCTTTTCTTTCTTCGTGAAAAGGTTGTACGTGTGTATTGCTTTTTTTCTATTCTTTCTTTTTTCTTTTTTTTCCAGACATTTTATCGTGTTTTATGTGTTTTTCTTGTCTTTTTTTTCTTGACACAAAATATCATTCCAATTTCAGGACCTACTTCCACGTTGTATTTTTCACCCCAGGTTCGATATCGCATCGTCGATGCGAACTGGTCAACGGACACCAAATGAGTGTTGTATTGTCTATTTATAAAATGAGCGTTTGTTGTATATTGGTTGAAATTGGAATGGAGATGATATAATAAAACGTGTCTGTTTATAAAAGATTGAGTGTTTGATTATCTTATCAGAGTTAATGTCATTGTGTTTTATCGTCTAGTGGTATTTCTATTACATATGTTCATATGCTGTTAAGTGTGAATATGTGTGTGACATGTCATTTGAACATACCTTCTGCCATTTTTTTGGTCCATCTGGAAATTCTCGTCTGGGAGGGAGACTTGATACCTGTTTTTGGGACGAAGATTTATTTCACACCAAGACAAGAATTTGGTTCTATAGTTTATTTCACTTTCCCAGATGTCTTGCAGAAGGAGGAAAGTGAATTTGGCCTGTGTTGTTTTTTCTTCTAGGTCTTATTTCTACCACGTTAGCGTTTGTTCCCCACCCCCAGCGAAGGGGAGGAGACAACGGCGAAGCCGTCTGCTCTCTTCCAAGTCCCATCCAAATCTCTTCGATTCACCTAACCTGGTCACATAACTCACGCGCAATCCAATAAGCTGATCTTAACTTCCTGTCAACGTGTCTACACTGTAATTAACACTCTCCTTCCTCTCTCTCTCTCCTTTTCTTTCTCTCTATCCATTCTCTAACATCCATACCAATGGACACACTATTTTACTTTGATGACAAACGCCAGAAGGAAATTAATTCTTTTTTATCTAAAGCTTTGGTGCAATCAGGCGTAGTATACACACCGGTTTGGTTATATGGTTACAATAGCTTGACGTCAAATTATTTGATTATTTATGTTAAATATTTTCCTGACTTTTTCCGTCGAAATCGGGAATCTGCTAATAATTTCGAACGAAACACGCTAAAAAATTCACCATAGACAACAGGTTCTCATTCCGTCATCCATGACTGATTAAAAATCCTAAGTAATTTACAATGTTATTTTTAGTGTCGCCTACAGTAATGATTGAACCTTTAATCCTCAGAAATGTGTAACTTATAATCGTATTTTACGTATGTGCTTATGTACTATGCTTTGCGTTCTTAATTTACTTCTTTGGCCAGTAGGCGCTTTTGTATGCCTATACTGCCACTATTTAAATTTCTGGTTCTTAAATCTGAGGCGCCTGTGACATTTCGCAGACATCGATTGTCGATTTATTCATGTGGCTTCTTCAAGGTTTGCCAATATTTGTCTTCTTAACGGCGTGGCCATGACTGATTAAAGATAAAATACAACAATTAATCATTTAAATTGTTATTCTGTAGACTAATCTTAAATTTCTTGCATTTTTTTTCAGAACTGGTTTAATATAAGTCCAGAAGCCATGTTTATTTACACTCAATTAATTGCATCCTTATATCATCTTTACATAATTTGATATCTCTTTAATATTTAACAAGTTTGGTTGAAATGATTTAACATACTAGCAGGAAGACCCGACGTTTCGCGTGATCGAATGAGGGCCAAGGGATGTTTCATTCGCCTATATTTTCATCAAAACCGGTGAAATTGCCCATTTCAATCAAATTGATTAACTGTCTACTCTAGTGGGGAATCTATCACGTAACTGGGAATACTCTTTACATGTTTCTCGCAGTGAATTAGTTCGTAATACATTGTAGTCTACATTGCACTGTAGAGAACTTCCTATTGGTTTGATAAATTATCTTTTATATATAATGGTTTGAATTAGTTAAAAATGCAAACCTCAAATATCATACTTCAATTGTGCTCTAAACAAAAACATTCATTAGGAACGCCCTTTTGCATATCAAATAACAATACTGTTGATTTTATATGCTTAGCCTTTCTGTTTGTGAGTTGATAATGACTTGAAATTAAGTTTTACCCGCCAAGTATCATAATTCAATTAGATTCTAAACAGAAACATTCATTTTGAACGCGCCACTCTCATATCGAAGCAGCTTCTGTTGAATTTATATGCATGGCTTTACTACTTATGAGATGATAAGGTTTGAATTTAAATTTAAAATCAAAATGTTAGTACCATGCTGTAATTTCGCTTTACACAGAAACATTCATTCCGAACGCATCCCTGTCATCTCAAACAGCCTACTGTTGATTATATATTTGGGCCTTTTGGCTTGTGTGGTACTAAAACTTCTGTACTTCCTATTTTAGGCTATGTAAGATGTCAACTTTGGTTTCAATCGCCTGGTTTTTCTTTCATCAAATTATTTCGATGATCGATACTCTTTGAAGATATCCTGATAGAAAACCTATCTAAGAACACTGCCAGGCACATAAAGTGCCTTCGTGTGAATTTTTTTTGAAATCGGTTCAGGCGTTGTCGAGTCCCTAGAGAACAACCCCATACACAAAGACAAAGTTCTTTTTATACAATCATCTATGGATTATTTAATGTCGAATAAATGTAAAATATAATTGTACAGGTAGGGTAAAATGCTCGTTTTAAATGTAACGCCTTATATTTTAACCCCAAAACTAAAAAGTTAACGAACTATTAAAACGGACTTGAGCCCCAGAATATATTGTTCTACACAGTCACAACCATGCACATTTGCGAGTCTCTTTTGATGCCTTAGTTGTTACGATCCGGTGCGCTTTCTCATTCACATTTCTGTCGACATTCTGAAATCGGAGAACTGACATCAACGGCATTGTATTTGGAATTTTTCTGTAGCATTATATAAAATTCAGTTGTAATTTACACTCTTCTGGGGGTTGAGAGTTCTATCCTCAATGAGGTCGAAACTCCAAACATACAATTCTTATATACTTAGGACTTATTACCTGGTCATGGCTGACGGAACTAGAGCATGCTACCCCCATGGAATAAAGTGTTCGGATCGGAATTTTATTCAGATCCCCGAGTTTGACAGAAAGATTCCTAAATCAGACGATAACATTCCCGAGTTAGATTTGATACACCTGAAAATGTCGGAGGTAATATTAAATATGGGTATCCTGGAAAACGCTGAAAATTCTAATTGAAGCAAAAATGATTGCGATTGTCAAAGTGTTCTGAATAAAAATATTTAAATAACGAAAAAGAAATATATTGAGAAAAATATTTCAATAGCAAAAATAAAAAAAACACATTTATGACGAACATATTTAGGGTTAAACATTTATAATGAAAGACTTAAGAATTTTAAAAACATAAACAAATAGAATTTAGTTATCGAAACCACTCCTAGAATAAGAACTCACCTCGTTATGAGTTCGTCGCGAGGAGGTGTCTTCACCTTCAGACCTCTACCTTAATGAACTATACATAAAGGAATTGCGACTCCGAAGGTGGACTGTGTCTTTTACTTTGATATGTTGCAACTTTGAAGAGGGTATGTGTCTCCTTTGTCTGGTGCCAAGCAGACAATGATGTTCATTTGTGCCGTTAAAGAACTGTATCCCAAAAGTTTAATTGCCCAGTTGTGAACTGCCCGATTTTATATGCGTAAACAACGCTTACACACGTTGTCATTCGGTGAACACTGGCATGTATATATATATATATATATATATATATATATATATATATATATATAAATGTTAGATAGACGATACAGACGATTACATGAAGACGTACACAATATGTCATTTACCATGCTATGTAACAGTGACATCGACCGAAAAATCACACTCAAGATAAAATCAATGGTCCGAGGAATTCAAATAATAGGAATTCTGTTGGTCATATTCTGTTAACTATTCATTAAAATCAAACTGGCGTTCACATAATTTTCGCTGAAGAAATAAGGACCGAAAATAATCAGCGCGAGCATTGATGAAACCTGGGTAACAACGAAGGTGTACGGGTGCATAATGTTATATACTCGCGATTATAAAAGTAAACTACATTAATAGTTCTTCATTCCAATTTTCTTAAGTTAAACGAAGTGAAATTATATTTTATGACAATTATTTCAATTAGTTCAAACTGAAGTTAACAACTACTTATTCAATATTCTAGCACGTCGTATAAATGGCATGATGAGTTTGGCTATGGGGTTGGGATTGAGTATGGTTGCACAGAACAGTAACAATCTAATTAAAACTATCTCCGTATTTTTCATGGTATTCCTCTACGTCTAAATTCGTTAAGTCTACAACCGAGTGTAATTAGTGCAACCTGTTTTATGACGACATTCACAGTTCGTTAATTGCCGCCGCAAAGGACGTTATGTTTTCGGCTGCGTATGGTTTGGGAATAGGTTTATTTGTCTGTGTACAGCCAAACAGCCAAATTTCTTCACAAATCGTCACTGAACTCTCTGAAAATCTCGATGTGAGTCTAACGTAGAGATTAGTTAAGTTTATGATATCTTTGCCCTTCGTTAAGGTCAAGGTTACAGATAGATAAAATTATAACGTTTTGGCGTTAACTTAGGCCCTATTTACAGTACAGACTCACTACGTGGCTTATATTGTAGCCAATGAAGTACCGCATCACCCAGACATAGAGTACTGCTGCCACATCTATTCTGATCCATCTACCGCTTGTTTCTTCCTCTTAGACGCGATTCACCTTCAACCCCATCGTTGCGATGCTTTTTCAATATACCTTTCTTTAGAATTACTGTAATAAATGTGAGATGGCGAACTCATTATACTTGTATCTTTCGACAAAATATCACTAAAATAGCAAAATCGCACCCCATTTTACTGTTGAGGTTTTGTATGAGTTGGAAAACCGTTTATTCTAATAGGTTCATTCTTCGGACTGCTATACTCACGAATACTCTTTATGTTTCCTGCTACTTTTTGCTGTACTAACGTGAAGAAGCTTCAATGTCATTCGAACAGGTGTATCGCTAATTTATTCGCATAGTTCCCAGTAAATATAACCCGAAATAGTGATCTAATACGTCTAAGTGTTAATTTACTTTGTTCGGGGTTAACACGAGTATAAAATAAAAAGGTTAACCTTGTAGACCTGGAAATAAGTTCATGGATTCTCTTCATATGAGAGTTTCATATTATTAAATGATTTGTGGGTATAAGATCCAGTATTTTGTAACTTTGTAAGGTTTCTTATTAATTGAATGGGGTTGTTTAACATGCAGTCTTATTTTATTTATCTTCTCTCCAGGTGATAAATCCCAAGATCTGATGTAGGTTTGATAAAAGTGTGTCTGTGGAACAAATTACATTCGAACTTGGAACACCCATATGTTTACCCTGTGTCAGTCGTTAACTATTTAGCCACTCTTAACGTACTATGTGTTGTGGCTATTAGTTTGCATGCAGTTTTATTTTGTAAATTTTGATATCATTAACCAGTTAATAACAAGTTATCTACATATCTATAAAAGTGAGAATGTGTGTGTGAAGACAAGTGTTAACGTATATACGCAGCGACGTTTTGATCTACAGATTTAAATTTGGTAAATGGGGTATTCAAACATGTCAGATAACTTTTAATCTGTTTTAACCCGGGGAACAGGGTTGCTGAGAGGTCAAACTTGTAAAATCGATACGTGAAGGTCATCGGATTTCAATCTGTTTGTCAACTGTTTCACAAATGCGTATGTGTGAATAACAGATTACTTAAGTTAAAAATGAGTCATATAAAGCTGGTCATGTAAAGCTGGCGCAATGGTTATCGTACTAGAGTTGCTGTACTTATATTTTGGTTTCGATCTCAGCTGGAATATTATTTTTTTACTTACATGAAGTCAACTGTTTAGGGAAAAACATAATACTCGCATGCACATGCTCAGCTTCTGAATGAAATAAGATACAATATTTATCCGTATTTTACGACCGGACAACACCGTGCGGCCTGGTAGTAATTTATATATTCGTATTTGAGCATTCATGTCAGCATTCGTTGTTTTGGCTTTGAACGCAACTTAAAAAGTTTTCGAATCCTCGAAGATCGCCAATACGAGAGAAGACTCGAAATGGAAAAAGTGTACTTGTTATATAAGTTAATTCCTAGCATTCTTATAAAGTTGTACTCAATATTGTCCAATGTTTTTAACGCATCTTTCCTTATTAGAACATTCGCTTGTTCCCTTGTCTAAAAGAAGAGCCGTTGCATAGTTTTGTCTAAATTTATTTCCTTTGATGTTGCTGAGTTGAAGGCAACAAGGAGTTACGCCACTCGATGCTAAGAAGGTTTTCCCAATTTGCCAATTCTAATTGCGTAGTTTAATCGTCCAACTTCGAACTTCTTTTATTCCGTTTATATTCATAAAAATATACGAACAAAACATATACTTATTTTTATATACTGGAAAGAAAATAAACATAAATGTTGGACAAAAAATGTTTACGATAAGAATTGTACATTTCTAATTTATATTTACAAATATAGTCGTCAGAGCTATGTTACTAACACACACACACACACACACACACACACATATATATATATATATATTATATCATATATATCTTAATAATAAATCAAAATCTGGTAATTGTTCATATACCAACAAAATTTAAGTCAGAATAAGATGACTTAATCTGTAAGCTTCAAAATTACGAGTTTTATGATCGACAATCATATATTATTTTCCAAAAATCCAAACAATGACCGGAGCACTAGCAACAAGTTTTGTATTTTCATACTACGTTACAATTTTTTCCTGGCCATTCAGACAAATACAAACATCATGTCGTTTGAAAATATACTCAATAATTGTTCAGTATGTGTTTGAAAATATACTCAATAATTGTTAAGTATGTGTTCCCTTTTGTTCATTAATATTGTTTTCATCGTGTGAATGAAGGGTTGTTATTAAGAATATTTTCAAACGACATAATGTTTGGAATTGTTCGAAATGTCAGGAAACAATTGTGACATATTATGAAAATACACATGTTGCTATCACTCTGATCGTTGCCTGGATTTTGTAAACATAATTTGTATTCCTTTCCGAACATTAAAAATTGTGTATAACTTTTTTCTAGCTTTATAAGTTCGTTTTTTTTTAGAAAATTTGAATAAATTTTCCATATTAAGATTGTTATTATATATATATATATATATATATATATATATATATATATATATACATACATATATATTCAGACGTGTTCAGACGTGTGAATCTCTCTGAATTGTTACTTTTCATTTCATCGGTTTAGTGACTAGCTAATATTGTCTACTTTATTTAACTAAAACGTATGCATTATGGACAAAAGGAGACATTCGCTGGGTTTTTTAAGGAATTCCTGGCGAGAATGGACTAAAGGAAAACAACTATAAATTTATCTTCTCATTGTTTACGGCTTAATTTCTTAAGAAGATAGCTCGGCAGGTAAATATTTTAACTCTAAAAACCGTTCATGAAATTTCCATTTAGTTTGACATGAAACAAACATTTATTTGAAATGGACATACGTAGATCAGTTCGTGTTGTACATATTTTACTGCAGAAACCAGCTATTAGATTTGAGTCAGCCATTTAACATGAAATTCCGATCGATTAAAAAAAATACTATGAACGCCTTTTCTGCAAGAAAGTGGCCATCTTTAAAAGAATAGATTAAGGCCGCTTGATTATGATACCTATTTAAAACCCTGTCAAACCAGAAAAAAGTATTCTGAGTAGTACCTCTTCAGATGTGGCAGCGATAATCCATCTTACGGCGCATTTCACTTTTATGCAAGTAGGAGAATTACATCATGAGTGGGATACTATCTCCAGTGTTACAATGATTGAAAAATTAATATTGTTAATGTGCTTGTTTGGTTAGGATTCGTATATATTAAATCTATTATTTACATAGGATGTGTAAATTATTACTTTAGTTATATATGCTTCTTGACTCTTCGGGTCATCCATCGATTGACGATGAAAAATCAACGACATTTAGTGCCACGCTGCTCGCTTACCCATTCCTACCAGAAGTTCTAATCTCAATCTTAATCTTTATCCAAAAGAAGTTTGATTGTAATATGAGGCCTCAACTCATGTCACCCCAACCTCTGGAGACCACATCAGAAAACTTCTTGAAGATAAGTATCCAACTGGCCTCAAATGTCGATTTTAAACAACTAAACTGCGACGACATCTTTTAGATGATATGTAGCATATTCGTGCATAGACTTTCTATTATCACCTATTACTTTATTGATTCGTTTTCTTTTTATTGAATTTTATTTTTTTAACAGAATGCGTTTATCCATGAGAATAATTTTACTTTCATATATTTTTGCTTTTGTGCTTTGTTGCTTCATTAAAACAAAACAAATGAGATATCAACAGAAGTCATGTAAATAAATCTTTCAATCTTGTCTGTTGGGGATGGTTTTCAGATAGTCGTCGATATTTATCCTTTCCAATTCTTTGCGTAAATACAGAAAACAGGAGTGCCTTATCCCGGTTTAATAACAACTGCTGTCGTAATGTGTCGATGTTCAATAAATTGTTAAGTTGTATATGCACTGATAAAAGGGTAAATAT